>NW_027522561.1:0-53983 GCF_052094955.1 Ictidomys tridecemlineatus | reverse complement strand
GGAGAAGGATCCTACTGAGAGCCGAGGTTGAAGAATCAGGTGCAGAAAGACTGTTACAGAGAGTAGATATTGGAGACTGAGTTGCAGAAGTAACGTTGCAGAGTACAGAGTTTGGAGACTGAGGTGCAGAAGAATTGTTACAGAGAGCAGAGGTTGGAGACTGGGGTGCAGAAAGACTGTTGCAGAGAGCAGAGTTTAGAGACTGAGGTGCAGAAGGACTCTTAGAGAGAGCAGAAGTTTGAGATTGGGGTGGAGAAGGACTGTTGCAGAGAGCAGAGGTTGGAGACTGAGGTGAAAAATCCTGTTACATAAAGCAGAGGTTGGACACTGGGGTGCAGAAGGATCGTTGAGATAAGCCGAGCTTGGAGACAGGGGTGCAGATGTATCTTACAGAGAGCAGAATTTGGAGACTTAGTTGCAGAAGGACTGTTGCAGTAATCAGAGGTTGGAGACTGGGGTGCAGTAGGATCATTGCAGAGAGCAAATGTTGGAAACTGGGGTGCAGAAGGATCGTTGCAGAGTGCAGAGTTTGGAGACTGGGGTGCAGAAGGAGTGTTGCAGAAAGAAGGGATTGGAGTCTGCGGTGCAGAAAGACCCTTACAGAGAGCAGAGGTTGGATTCTGCAGTACAGGAGGACTGTTACAGAAAGCAGAGTTTGGAGACTGGGGTGGAGAAGGACTGTAAAAGAGCGCTGATGTTGGTAACTAGGGTGCCGAAGGACTGTTGTAGAGAGCAGAGTTTGCAGACTGGGGTGCAGAAGAACTGTTGCGGAGAGCACAGGTTGGAGACTGGGGTAAAGAAAGACTGTTACAGAGAGCAGAGGTTGGAGACAGCGGTGCAGAAGGATCTTACAGAGAGTAGAATTTGGAGACTGAGGTGCAGAAGGACTGTTGTAAAGATTATAGGTTAAAGACTGGGGTACAGTAGGATCATTGCAGAGAGAAGAGGTTAAAGACTGGGGTGCAGAAGGATCACTGCAGAGATCAGAGGTTGGAAACTTGCGTGCAGAAGGCATGCTAAAGAGAGCAGATTTGGAGAAGGGCATGCAGAAGGCCTGTTACAAAGAGGAGAGGTTAGAGACTGGGGTGCAGAAGGACTGGTACAGAGAGCAGATTTTGAAGAAATTGTTGCTGAAGGATCTTACAGAGATCAGAGGTTGGAGACTAAGTTACAGGTGGACTGTTACAGAGAGCAGAGGTTAAAGACTGGGGTGCAGAAGGATTTTTGCAGAGAGCAGAGGTTGGAGACTGGGGTGAAGAAGGACTGGTACAGAGAGCAGATTTTGAAGAAATTGTTGCTGAAGGATCTTACAGAGAGCAGAGGGTTGGAGACTAAGTTACAGGTGGACTGTTACAGAGAGCAGAGGATGAAGCCTGGGCTGCAGAAGGAATGTTGCAGAGATTAGATGTTGGAGACTGAGTTGCAGAAGGACTCTTAGAGAGAGCAGAAGTTGGAGACTGGGGTGCAGAAGGACTGTTTCAGAGAGCAGAGCTTGGAGACTGAGGTGCAATATTTTGTTACATAGAGCAGAGGTTGGACACTGGGGTGCAGAAGGATCGTTGCAATAAGCAGAGCTTGGAGACAGGGGTGCAGAAGGATCTCACAGAGAGCAGAAGTTGGAGACTGAGTTGCAAAAAGACAACATCAGAGGTTGGAGACTAGGGTGCAGTAGGATCATTGCAGAGAGCAGAGGTTGGAGACTAGGGTCCAGAAGGCCTGCTACAGAGAAAAGAGTTTTGAGACTGGCGTGCAGAAGGCCTGTTACAGAGAGGAGAGGTAGGAGACTGGGGTGCAGAAAGACTGTTATAGAGAGCAGAGTTTCGAGACTGAGTTCCTGAAGGATCTTACAGAGAGCAGAGGTTGGAGACTGAGGTACAGGTGGACTGTTACAGAGAGCAGTGCTTGGAGACTGGGGTGCAGAAGGATCATGCATAGAGCAGAGGTGTCAGACTGAGGTGTAGATGGACTGTTACAGAGAGCAGAGTTTGGAGACTGAGGTGCAGAAGGATATATACAGAGAAAAGAGGTTTGAGACTGAGTTTTAGAAGGATCCTACATAGAGTAGATGTTGGAGAATGAAGTGCAGAAGGACTGTTACAGAGAGTAGACGTTAGAGACTGAGGTTCAGAAGGACTGTTGCAGAGAACAGAGTTTGGAGACTGAGGTGCAGAAGGATTTTTATAGAGAGCAGAGTTTGGAGACTGGGGTGAAGAAGGATTGTTGCAGAGAGCAGAGGTTGGAGACTGGGGTGCAGAAGGACTTTGGCAGAGAGCAGAGGATGGAGACTGGGCTGCAGAAGGAATGTTGAAGAGAGCAGAGGTTAGAGACTGAGGTGCAGAAGGACTCTTAGAGAGAGCAGAAGTTGAAGATTGGGGTGGAGAAGGAATGTTACAGAGAGCATAGGTTGGAGACTGAGGTGCAAAATCCTGTCACATAGAGCAGAGGTTGGACACTGGGATGCAGAAGGATCGTTAAAATAAGCCGAGCTTGGAGACAGAGGTGCAGAAGTATTTTACAGAGAGCAGAATTTGGAGACTTACTTGCAGAAGGACGGTTGCAGTAATCAGAGGTTGGAGACTGGGTTGCAGTAGGATCATTGCAGATAGCAAATGTTGGAAACTGGGGTACAGAAGGATCGCTGCAGAGAGCAGAGGTTGGAGACTGGGGTGCAGAAGGCCTGCTAAAGAGAGCAGATTTGGAGACGGGCGTGCAGAAGGCCTGTTACAGAGAGAAGAGGTTAGAGACTCGGGTGCAGAAGGACTGGTACAGAGAGCAGATTTTGAAGAAATGGTTGCTGAAGGATCTTACAGAGAGCAGAGGTTGGGGACTAAGATGCAGGTGGACTTTTACAGAGAGCAGAGGTTAAAGACTGGGGTGCAGAAGGATTTTTGCAGAGAGGAGAGGTTGGAGACTGGGGTGAAGAAGGACTGTTTCAGAGAGCAGAGGATGAAGACTGGGCTGCAGAAGGAATGTTGCAGAGAGTAGATTTTGGAGACTGAGTTGCAGAAGAACTCTTAGAGAGAGAAGAAGTTGGAGTCTGGGGTGCAGAAGGACTGTTTCAGAGAGCAGAGCTTGGAGACTGAGGTGCAATATTTTGTTACATAGAGCAGAGGTTGGACACTGGGGTGCAGAAGGATCATTGCAGTAAGAGGAGCTTGGAGACAGGGGTGCAGAAGGATCTTACAGAGAGCAGAAGTTGGAGACTGAGTTGCAAAAGGACTGTTGACAAAATCAGAGGTTGGAGACTGGGGTGCAGTAGGATCATTGCAGAGAGCAGAGGTTGGAGACTGGGGTGCAGAAGGATCGTTGCAGAGAGCAGAGGTTGGAGACTGGGGTGCAGAAGGCCTGCTACATAGAGGAGAGTTTTGAGACTGGCGTGCAGAAGGCCTGTTACAGAGAGGAGAGGTTGGAGACTGGTGTGCAGAAGGACTGTTACAAAGAGCAGAGTTTCGAGACTGAGTTCCTGAAGGATCTTACGGAGAGCAGAGGTTGGAGACTGAGGTACACGTGGACTGTTACTGAGAGCAGTGCTTGGAGACTGGGGTGCAGAAGGATTATGCAGAGAGCAGAGGTGTTAGACTGAGGTGCAGATGGACTGTTACAGAGAGCAGAGGTTGGAGACTGAGGTGCAGAAGGATAGATACAGAGATCAAAGTTTTGAGACTGAGTTTTAGAAGGATCCTACATAGATCAGATGTTGGAGAGTGAAGTTCAGAAGGACTGTTACAGAGAGTAGAGGTTAGAGACTGAGGTGCAGAAGGAGTGTTGCAGAGAACAGAGTTTGGAGACTGAGGTGCAGAAGGATTGTTATAGAGAACAGATTTTGGAGACTGGGGTGAAGAAGGACTGTTGCAGAGAGCAGAGGTTGGAGACTGTGGTGCAGAAGGACTGTGGCAGATAGCAGAGGATGGAGACTGGGCTGCAGAAGGAATGTTGCAGAGAGCAGAGGTTAGAGACTGAGGTGCAGAAGGACTCTTTGAGAGAGCAGAAGTTGAAGATTGGGGTGGAGAAGGACTGTTACAGAGAGCATTGGTTGGAGACTGGGGTGCAAAATCCTGTTACATAGAGCAGAGGTTGGACACAGGGGTGCAGAAGGATCGTTAAAATAAGCCGAGCTTGGAGACAGGGGTGCAGAAGTATCTTACAGAGAGCAGAATTTGGAGACTTAGTTGCAGAAGGACTGTTGCTGTAATCATAGGTTGTAGACTGGGGTGCAGTAGGATCATTGCAGATAGCAAATGTTGGAAACTGGGGTGCAGAAGGATCGTTGCAGAGAGCAGAGGTTGGAGACTGGGGTGCAGAAGGCCTGCTAAAGAGAACAGATTTGGAGACGGGCGTGCAGAAGGCCTGTTACAGAGAGAAGAGGTTAGAGACTCGGGTGCGGAAGGACTGGTACAGAGAGCAGATTTTGAAGAAATGGTTGCTGAAGGATCTTACAGAGAGCAGTGGTTGGAGACTAAGGAGCAGGTGGACTGTTACAGAGAGAAGAGGTTAAAGACTGGGGTGCAGAAGGATTTTTGCAGAGAGCAGAGGTTGGAGACTAAGGTGAAGAAGGGACTGTTGCAGAGAGCAGAGGATGAAGACTGGGCTGCAGAAGGAATGTTGCAGAGAGTAGATGTTGGAGACTGAGTTGCAGAAGGACTCAGAGAGAGCAGAAGTTGGAGACTGGGGTGCAGAAGGACTGTTTCAGAGAGCAGAGCTTGGAGACTGAGGTGCAATATTTTGTTACATAGAGCAGAGGTTGGACACTGGGGTGCAGAAGGATCGTTGCAATAAGCAGAGCTTGGAGACAGGGGTGCAGAAGGATCTTACAGAGAGCAGAAGTTGGAGACAGAGTTGCAAAAGGACTGTGGACAACATCAGAGGTTGGAGACTGGGGTGCAGTAGGATCATTGCAGAGAGCAGAGGTTGGAGACTGGGGTGCAGAAGCATCGTTGCAGAGAGGAGAGGTTGAAGACTGGGGTGCAGAAGGCCTGCTACATAGAGGAGAGTTTTGAGACTGGCGTGCAGAAGGCCTGTTACAGAGAGGAGAGGTTGGAGACTGGGGTGCAGATGGACTGTTATAGAGAGCAGAGTTTCGAGACTGAGTTCCTGAAGGATCTTACAGAGAGCAGAGGTCGGAGACTGAGGTACAGGTGGACTGTACAGAGAGCAGTGCTTGGAGACTGGGGTGCAGAAGCATCGTGCAGAGAGCAGAGGTGTCAGACTGAGGTGCAGATGAACTGTTATAGAGAGCAGAGTTTGGAGACTGAGGTGCAGAAGAATAGATACAGAGAGCAGAGTTTTGAGACTGAGTTTTTGAAGGATCCTACATAGAGCAGATTTTGGAGAGTGAAGTGCAGAAGGACTGTTAAAGATAGTAGAGTTTAGAGACTGAGGTGCAGAAGTATTGTTATAGAGAGCAGAGCTTGGAGACTGGGGTGAAGAAAAACTGTTGCAGAGAGCAGAGGTTGGAGACTGGGGTGCAGAAGGACTGTTGCAGAGAGCAGAGGATAAAGACTGGGCTGCAGAAGAAATGTTGCAGAGAGCAGAAGTTAGAGACTGAGGTGCAGAAAGACTCTTAGAGAGAGCAGAAGTTTGAGATTGGAGTGGAGAAGGAATGTTGCATAGAGCAGAGGTTGGAGACTGAGGTGCAAAATCTTGTTACATAGAGCAGAGGTTTGGACACTGGGGTGCAGAAGGATCCTTGAGATAAGCCGAGCTCGGAGACAGGGGTGCAGAAGTGTCTTACAGAGAGCAGAATTTGGAGACTTAGTTGCAGAATGACTGTTGCAGTAATCAAAGGTTGGAGACTGGGGTGCAATAGGATTATTGCAGAGAGCAAATGTTGGAAACTGGGGTGCAGAAGGATCGTTGCAGAGAGCAGAGGTTGGAGACTGGGGTGCAGAAGGCCTGCTAATGAGAACAGATTTGGAGACGGGCGTGCAGAAGGCCTGTTACAGAGAGAAGAGGTTAGAGACTCCGGTGCAGAAGGACTGGTACAGAGAGCAGATTTTGAAGAAATGGTTGCTGAAGGATCTTACAGAGAGCAGAGGTTGGATACTAAGGAGCAGGTGGAGTGTTACAGAGAGCAGAGGTTAAAGACTGGGGTGCAGAAGGATTTTTGCAGAGAGCAGAGGTTGGAGACTGGGTTCAGAAGGACTGTTGCAGAAAGCAGAGGTTGGAGACTGGGGAGCTGAAGGTCTGTTGCAGAGGACAGAGTTTGGAGACTGGGGTGCAGAAATATTGATACAGAAAGCAGAGTTTGGAATATGTGCTGAAGAAAGACCTTTACAGAGAGCAGAGTTTGAAGACTGCAGTATAGAATGACTGTTGCATAGAGAAGTGGTTGAAGACTGAGGTGCAGAAGGATAGATACAGAGAACATAGGTTGGATACTGGGGTTCAGAAAGACTGATACAGAACGCAGAGTTTGGAGACTGGGGTGTAGAATGACTGTTACAGAGAGCAGAGTTTGGAGACTCTGGTGCAGGACTGTTACAAGAAGCAGAGTTTTGAAATTGGGGTGAAGAAGGACTTTTAAAGAGAGCAGATGTTGGAGACTGTGGTATAGGACTGTTATCGAGAACAGATGTTGGAGACTGGGGTGCAGAAGGACTCTTACATAGAGCACAGGTTGGAGACTGAGGTGCAGAAAGATAGATACAGAAAACAGATGTTTGAGACTGGGGTTCATACAGAATGATAGAGAAACCAGAGGTCGGAGACTGGGGTGTAGAAGGACTGTTACGAAGAGCAGAGGTTGGAGACTGCGGTACAGAAGGACTGTTACAGAGAGCAGATGTTCGAAACTGGGGAGCAGAAGAACTGTTGCAGAGGACAGAGGTTAGAGACTGGGGTGGAGAAGAAATGTTACAGAGAGCATAGTTTGGAGACTGGAGTGCAGATAGATCTTACAGAGAGCAGAGGTTGGAGACTGTGGTGAAGAAGATCTGTTACAGAGAGCAGACATTGGAGGCTGGGGTCCAGAATGATCATTGCAGAGAGCAATTTGGAGACTGGGGTGAAGAAGGACTGTTACAGTGAGAAGAGTTTGGAGACTGTTGTGCGGCAACACTGTTGCAGAGAGCAGATGTTGGAGACGGGGGTGGAGAAAAATCCTTGCAGAGAGAAGAGGTTAAAGACTGTTGGGCAGAAGTACTCTTAGAGAGTGCAGAGTTTAAAGACTTGGTTGCAAAAGGATCTTACAGAGAGCAGAGTTGAGAGACTGAGGTGCAGAAGGACTGTTAGAGAGAGTAGAGGTAAGAGACTGAGGTGCAGAAGGACTGTTACAGAGAGCAGAGGTAAGAGACTGAGGTGCAGAAGGACTGTTACAGAGAGCAGAGGATGGATACAGGGGTGCAGAAGCATCTTACTGAGAGCAGAATTTGGAGACTGAGGTGCAGAAGGACTGTTGCAGAGATCAGAAGTTGGAGAGTGGTGTGCAGTTGGATCATTGCAGGGAGCAGATTTTCGAGACTGGGGTGCAGAAGGCCTGCTACAGAGAGAAGAGTTTGGAGACTGGCTTGCAGAAGCCTGTTACAGAGAGGAGAGGTTGAAGACTAAAGTGCAGGTGGACTATTACAGAGAGCAGTGTTTGGAGACTGGGGTGCAGAAGGATCGTGCAGAGGGCAGAGGTGTCAGACTGAGGTGCAGAAGGACTGTTACAGAGAGCAGAGGTTGGAGACTGAGGTGTAGAAGGACTGTTACTGAGAGCAGAGTTAGGAGACTGAGGTTCAGATGGACTGTTACAGAAAGTAGAGGTTGGAAATTGGGGTGCAGAAGGACCGTTACAGAGACCAGAGTTTGGTGACTGTGGTATAGAAAAACTATTACAGAGAGCAGAGTTTGGAGACTGGGGTGCAGAAGGAATGTTACAGAGAGAACAGATTGGAGACTGAGGTGCAGAAGGATAGATACAGAGAGCAGAGGTTTGAGACTGGGGTTAAGAATGAGTTTTACAGAGAGCAGTTGGTGGAGACTGGGGAGAAGAAAGAATGTTGCAGAGGACAGAGTTTGGAGACTAGGGTGCCGCAGAATACTTGCAGAAAGCAGAGGTTAAATACTGGGGTGAAGAAGGAATGTTACAAAGAGAAGAATTTGGAAACTGGAGAGCAGGTTGGAGACTGAGGTGAAGAAGGATCTTACAGAGAGCAGAGTTTGGAGACTGTGGTGCAGAAGGACAGTTCCAAAGATCAGAGATTGGAGACTGAGGTTCAGAAGTCCTGTTACATAGAGAAGAGCTAAAAGAAAGGGGTGCAGAAGGATCTTACAGAGAGCAGAATTTTGAGAGTGAGGTGCAGAAGGAGTATTGTAGAGATCAGAGTTCGGAGACTGGTGTGCAGTAGGATCATTGCAGAGAGCAGAGTTTGGAGACTGGGGTGCAGAAGTATCGTTGCAGAGAGCAGAGTTTGGAGACTGGCGTGCAGAAGGCCAGTTACAGAGAAGAGAGGTTGGAGACTGGGGTGCAGAAGGACTGTTATACAGAGCACTGTTTGGAGACTGGGTTTCTGAATGATCTTACAGAGAGCAGAGTTTGGAGACTTAGGTGCAGGTTGACTGTTACAGAGAGCAGAGGTTGGGGATTGAGGTGTAGAAGGACTGTTACAGAGAGGAGAGTTTGGAGATTCAGGTGCAGAAGGACTGTTACAGAAAGCAGAGTTTCAAAATTGGGCTGCAGGAGGACCATTACAGAGAGCAGAGGTTGGAGACTGCGGTATAGGTCTGTTACCGAGAGAAGAGGTTGGAGACTGGGGTGAAGAAGGACTCTTACATAGAGCACAGGATAGAAACTAAGGTGAAGAAAGATAGATACAGAGAACAGAGGTTTGAGATTGGGGTTCAGACAGACTGATACAAAAAGCAGCGATGGAGACTGGGGTGTAGAAGGATCGTTACAAAGAGCAGAGTTTGGAGACTGTGGTACAGAAGGACTGTTACAGAGAGCAGATCTCAGAGTCTGGGGAGCAGAAAAAATGTTGCAGAGGACAAAGGTTGGAGACTGGGGTGAAGAAGGAATGTTACAGAGAGGAGAGTTTGGAAACTGGAGTGCAGAAAGATCTTACAGAGAGCAGAGTTTGGAGACTTTGGTGCAGAAGGACTGTTGCAAAGAGAAGACATTAGAGACTGGGTTCCAGAAGGATTGTTCAAGGGAGCCGATTTTAGAACCTGGGGTGCAGAAGGACTGTTATACAGAGCAGAGGTTGGAGACTGAAATGCATAAGTACTGTTAGAGAGAGCAGAGTTAGGAGACTGGGGTGCAGATGGACTGTTACAGAGAGTAGAGTTTGGAGACTGGGGTTCAGATGGATCTTATAGAGAGCAGAGTTTGGAGACTGGGGTTCAAAAGGAGTGTTGCAGACATCAGATGTTGGAGACTTGGGTGGAGAAGAATCGTTGCAGAGAGAAGAGCTTAAAGACTGGGGTGCAGAATGTCTCTTACACAGAGCAGAGGTTTGAGACTTTTGCAGAAGGACTGTTAGAGAGTGCAGAGTTTAAAGACTGTGTTGCAGAAGAATCTTCCAGAGAGCAGAATTGGGAGACTGAGGTGCCGAAGGACTGTTACAGAGAGCAGAGTTTGGAGACTGGGGTGCAGAAAGGTTGTTGCAGATAGCAGGGTTTTGAGACTGAGGTGCAAACGAACTGTTTTAGAAAGCAGATGTTGGAGACTGGGGAACAGAAGGACTGTTGCAGAGAGCAGATTTTGGTAACTCGGGTGCAGAAGGACTTTTGTAAAGAGCAGAGGTTGGAGACTGGGGTGCAGAAGTACTGGTACAGAGAGCAGAGGTTGTTGACTCGGATTCAGAAGTTCTGTTACAGAGAGCAGAGTTTGCATTCAGGGGTGCAGAGGGTCTTACAGAGAGCAGAATTTGGAGACTGAGGTGCAGAAAGACACTTGCAGAGATTAGAGGTTTGAGACTGAGGTGCAGTAGGATCATTGCAGAGAGCAGATATTGGAGACTGGAATGCAGGAGGATCATTGCAGAGAACAGATATTGGAGACTGGGGTGCAGAAGGCTTGCTACCGAGAGAAGTGTTTGGAGACTGGCGTGCAGAAAGCTTGTTACAGAGAGGAAAGTTTGGAAACTGGGGTGCAGAAGGACAGTTATAGAGAGCAGAGTTTGGACACTGGGTTGCTGAAAGATATTAAAGAGAGCAGAGGTTGGAGACTGAGGTGCAGGTGGACTGTTAGACAAAGCAGTGTTGGGAGACTGGGATGCAGAAGAATCGTGAAGAGATCAGAGATGTCATACTGAGGTTCAATAGGACTGTTAAAGAGAGCAAAGGTTGGAGACTGAGGTGTAGAAGCAGCGTTACAGAGAGCAGAGTTTGGAGACTAAGGTGCAGAAGGACTGTTACAGAAAGCAGAGGTTGGAAATTGGGGTGCAGAAGGACCGTTACAGAGACCAGACTTTGGAGACTGCGGTATAGAAAAACTGTTACAGAGAGCAGAGGTTGGAGAATGGAGTGCCGAAGGAATATTACAGAGAGCACAGGTTGGAGAGTGAAGTGCAGAAGGATAGATACAGAGAGCAGAGGATTGAGTCTGAGGTTCAAAAAAACTGATACAGAAAGAAGAGTTTGGAGACTGGGGTGCTGGAAGACCGTTATGGAGAGCAGAGTTTGGAGACTGATGACCACAAGGACTGTTGCAGAGGACAGAAGTTGGAGACTGGGGTGCCGCAGGACACTTGCAGAAGGCAGAGGTTAAAGATGGGGGTGGAGAAGAAATGCTACAGAGAGCAGAGTTTGGAAACTGTAATGCAGAAGGATCTTACAGAGAGAAGAATTTGGAGAAAGTGGTGCAGATGGAGTGATACAGTAAGCAGAGTTTGGAGACTGGGGTTCAGACGGACTTTTGCAGAGAGCAGAGTTTGTAGACTGAGGTGAAGAAGCACTATTACAGAGAGCAGAGGTTTTAGAATGGGGTCAAAAGGCCTGTTACAGAGAGCAGAGGTTGGAGACTGGGGTGCAGAAGGACTGTAACAGAGAGCAGAGTTTTGAGACTGGGGTGCAGAAGGATCCTTGCAGAGAACAAAGTTTTCAGACTGAGGTGCAGAAGGACTGTTGCAGAGAGCAGAGTTTGAAGACTGAGATGCAGAAGGAGTGTTACAGAGAGCAGAGATTGGAGACTTGGGTGCAGAAGGACCGTTACACAGAGCAGATTTTTGAGAGAGCACTACAGGAGGACTGTTACAGAGAGCAGAGGTTGGAGACTGAGGTAAAGCAGGACTGTGGCAGAGAGCAGAGGAAGGAGACTGGGGTGCAGAAGGATCTTTGTGGAAAGCAGAGTATTGAGACTGGTGTTCAGAAGGACTGTTAAAGAGAATAGAGTTTTGAGAAGAGGTTCAGAAGGATTGTTACAGAGGGCAGAGTTTGGATACTGGGTTGCAGAAGAATCTTTCAAAGAGCAAATGTTGGAGACTGAGGTGCAGAAGGACTGTTACAGAGAGTAGAGGTTGGAGACTGGGGTGCAGAAGGACTGTTATAGAGAGCAGAGTTTTGAGACTGGTGTGCAGAATGATCTTTGCAGAGAACAAAGTTTTCAGACTGAGGTGCAGAAGGACTGTTGCAGAGAGCAGAGTTTGGAGACTGAGGTGCAGAAGGAGTGTTACAGAGAGCAGAGATTGGAGACTTGGGTGCAGAAGGACCGTTACACATAGCAGATTTTTGAGAGTGCCCTACAGGAGGACTGTTACAGAGAGCAGAGGTTGGAGACTGGGGTAAAGCAGGACTGTTGCATAGAGCAGAGGAAGGAGACTGGGATGCAGAAAGATCTTTGTGGAAAGCAGAGTATTGAGACTGGTGTTCAGAAGGACTGTTAAAGAGAACAGAGTTTTGAGAAGCGGTTCAGAAGGATTGTTACTGAGGGCAGAGTTTCAATAATGAGTTGCAGAAGAATCTTTCAAAGAGCAAATGTTGGAGACTGAGGTGCAGAAGGACTGTTACAGAGAGTAGAGGTTAAAGACTGGGGTGCAGAAGGACTGTTTCAGAGAGCAGATGTTAGAGACTGGGGTGCAGAAGGACTTTTTCAGAGAGCAGATGTTGGAGACTGGGGTGCAGAAGGACTTTTTAGGAAAGCAGATGTTGGAGACTGATGTTCAGAAGGATTGTTACAGAGAGCAGAGGTTGAATACTGGGGTTCAAAAAGACCATTGCAGAGATCAGAATTTTGGAACTGAGGTGAAGCAGGATCATTGCAGAGAGCAGAGTTTTCAGAATGAGGTGCAGAAGGACTGTTGCAGAGAGCAGATGTTGGTGACTGGGGTGCAGAAGTTTCGTTGCAGAGAGCAGAGGTTGGAGACTAAGGTGCAGAAAGACTGTTGCAGATAGCAGAGGTTTGAGACTGGTGTGTAGAACGACTGTTGCAGGGGCCAGAATTTATGACAGCTGTGCTTAAGGACTATTGCAGAGAGCAGAGGTTGGAGACTGAGATGCAGAAGGACTGTTACAGAGAATAGAGGTTGGAGACTGAGGTACAGAAAGATTGTTACAGAGAGCAGAGTTTGGAGACTGGGGTGTAGAAGGACTTTTGCAGGCAGCAGAGGTTTGAGACTGAAGTGCAGAAGGACTGTTGCAGAGAGCAGAGGTTGGAGACTAGGGTGTAGAAGGACCGTTACAGAGAGCAGAGTTTTGAGACTGTGGTACAGAAGGACTTTTACAGAGAGCAGAGGTTGGATACCGGGGTGCAGAAGAACTGATGCAGAGAACAGAGTTTGGAGACTGGGGTTCAAACAGACGTTTTCAGAGAGCAGAGGTTGGAGACTCAGGTGCAGAAGAATTGTTACAGGGAGCAAAGTTAGGATACTGATTTGCAAAAAGACTTATCCAGAAAGCTTAGGTTGGAGAATGGGGTTCAGAAGGCCTGTTACAGAGACCAGAGGTTGGAGACTGAGGTTCTGAAGGTTCATTACAGAGAGCAGAGGTTGGAGACTGAGGTGCAGTAGGACTGTTACAGAGAGGAGCAGTTGGAGACTGGGGTGCAGAAGGATTCTTACAAAGAGCAGAGTATGGAGACTGTGGTGCAGAAAGAGTGTTAAAGAGAGCAGAGGATGGAGACTGGGGTGCAGAAGGAGCGTTACGGAAAGCAGAGTTTGTAGATTGGTGACCAAAAGAACTGTTACAGAGAGAAGATGTCGGAGAATGGGGTGCATAAGGTCTGTTACAGAGAGCAGAGTTTGGAGAATGAGGTGCAGAAAGATCATTACAGAGAGCAGAGTTTTAAGACTGGGGTGCAGAAAGTGTGTTACAGAGAACAGAGTTTTGAGACTGAGGTGAAGAAGAGCAGAGTTTGGACACTGATGTGCAGAAGGACTGTTACAGAGAGCAGAGCTTGGAGATGTACATGCATAAGGATCGCTACAGAGAGCAGAGCTTGGAGACTTGGATGCAGCAGGACATTTGCAGAGAGCACTGGTTGGAGACTGGGGTGCAGAAGAAATGTTGCAGAGAGCAGAGGTTTGAGACTGGGGTGAAGAAGGACTGTAGCGGAGAGCAGAGGTTGAAGACTGGGGTGCAGTAGGATTGTTTCAGAGAGAAGAGTTTGGAGACTGGGGTGTAGAAAGACTTTTGCAGAGAGAAGAGCTTGGAGACTGGGGTGCAGAAGGACTGTTGCAGAGAGCAGAGGTTGGAGACTGCGGTACAGAAGAACTGTTACAGAGAGTAGAGTTTGGAGCCTGGGGTGTAGAAAGACTTTTGCTGAGAACAGAGGTTAGAGACTGGGGTGCAGAAGGAATGTTGCATAGAGCAAAAGTTGGAGACTGAGGTGCAGAAGGACTGTTATAGAGAGCAAAGTTTGGAGACCGGGGTGAAGAAGGATCTTATAGAGAGCAGAGGTTGGAGAATGGGGTGCAGGAGAACTGTTGAAAAGAGAAGAAGCTGGAGAGTGAGGTGCAGAAGGACTGTTACAGAGAGCAGAATTTGGAGACTGGGGTGCAGAATAACTGATATAGAAAGTAGAGTTTGGAGACTGTGGTGCAGAAGGACTGTTATAGAGAGCAAAGTATGGAGACCAGTGTGAAGAAGGATCTTACAGAGAGCAGAGGTTGGAGACTGGGTGCAGAAGGACTGTTGCAGAGAGCAGTGGTTGTAGACTGAGTTTAAAAAGGATTATTGCAGAGAGAAGAGGTTGGTGAGTGGGGTGCATTAGGCCTGTTACAGAGACCAGAGTTTGGAGACTGTGATGCAGAAGACCTGTTACAGAGAACAGAGGTTGGAGACTGGTGTGCTGATGGATTGTTACAGATAGCAGAGAATGGAGACTGAGGTGCAGAAGGATTGTTACAGAGAGCAGAGATTGGAGACTGAATTGCAGAAGGACTCTTACAGAGAGCAGAGGTTGGAGACTGGGTTGCAGAAGGATCATTGCGAAGAGCAGAGGTTGGATTATGAGTGTCAGAAGGATCGTTGCAGAGAGCAGAGGTTTCAGACTGTAGTGCAGAAAGATCATTACAGAGAGGAGAGGTTGGAGACTGGGGTGCAGAAGGACAGTTACAGAGAGCACTGATTGAGACTGGGGTGCAGGAGAAATGTTGCAGAGAGAAGAAGTTGGAGACTGGGTTACAGAAGGACTCTTACTGAGAGCAGGGGTTGGAGACTGGGGTGCAGAAGAACTGATAGAGAAAGCTGACGTAGAAGACTGGGGTGCAGAAGGACCATTACAGAGAGCAGAGTTTTCAGACTGCGGTACAGAAGGACTGTTACAGAGAGCAGAGTTAGGACACTGGTGTGCAAAAGAACTGATCCAGAAAGCATAGGTTTGAGAATGAGGTTCAGAAGGCCTGTTACAGAGAGAAGCTGTTGGACACTTAGGTGGTGAAGGTTTATTACAGAGAGCAGAGGTTGGACACTGAGGTGTAGAAGGACTGTTATAGAGAGGAGCGGTTGGAGACTGGGGTGCAGAAAAAATCTTACAGAGAGCAGAGAAAGGAGACTGATTTGCAGAAGGACAGTTGCAGAGAGCAGAGGATAGAGACTGAGGTGAAGAAGGATCATTGCAGAGAGAAGAGGTTGGAAACTGGGTTTCAAAAGGCCTGTTACAGAGTGCAAAGTTTAGAGAGTGGGGTGTAGAAGGTTTGTTACAGAGAGCAGAGGTTGGAGACTAAGGTTAAGAAGGATCATTTCAGAGAGCAGAGGTTGGAGACTGGGGTGCAGAAGGACCGTTGCACAGAGCAGATGTTGGAGACTGGGGTGCAGAAGGACTGTGACAGAGAGCAGACGTTGAAGGCTGAGATGCAGAAGGATTGTTACAGAGAGCAGAGTTTGAATACTGGGGTGAATAAGAACCATTACAAAGAGCAAAGTTTGGAGACTGATGTGCAGAAGGACTTTTCCATAGAGCAGAGGTTGGATACTGTGGTGCAGAAGGACTGTTACAGAGAGCAGATGTTGGAGACTGGGATGCAAATGGATCTTACAGATAGCAGAGTGTGGAGACTGGGGTGCAGAAGTAGTTTTGCAGAGAGCAGAGTTTAGAGACTGAGGTGCAGTAGGATCGTTGCAGAGAGAAGAGGTTAGAGACTGGGGTGCAGAAGGACTTTTTCAGAAAGAAGAGGTTGGCAATTGGGGAGCAGAAGAACTGTTACAAAGAGAAGAGGTTGGAGACTGCAATACAAAAGGACTGTTACAGGGAGCAGAGGTTGGAGGACTGGGTAGAAGAAGAATCGCTGCAGATTGCAGATGTCGGAGAGTGGGGTGTAGAAGGACTGTCACAGAGAGCAGATGTTGGAGACTGAGTTGCAGAAGGATTGTTACAGAGAGCAGAGTTTGAAACCTGAGGTGCAGAAGGATCATTGAAGAGAGAAGAGATTGGAGACTGGGGTGCAGAAGGCCTGTTATAGAGAGCAGAGTTTGAGACTGGGGTGCAGAAAACCTTTTACAGAGAACAGAGCTTGGAGACAGGAGTGCAGAAAGATTTTTACAGATAGCACAGTTTGGAGACTGGGGTGCAGAAGGATCGTTCCAGAGAGCAAAGGTTTCAGACTGAGGCTTACAAGGACTGTTTCAGAGAGTAGAGTTTGGAATCTGAGGCTCAGAAGGATTGTTCCAGAAAGCAGAGGTTGGCAATTCGCTTGTAGAAGTACCATTATCGAAAGAAGAGGTTGGAGACTGTGGTACAGAAGGACTGTTACAGAGAGCAGAGTTTGGAGACTGGGGTTCAGAAGGACCGTTGCAGAGAGCAGATGTTGGAAACTGGGGTACAGAAGGACTGTTACAGAGAGCAGACCTTGGAGACTGAGGTGCAGAAGGATTATTAGAGAGCAGAGGTTGGAGACTGGGGTGCAGAAGGACCATTAGAGAGAGAAAAGTTTGGAGACTGAGGTGCAGAAGGACTTATAAAGAGAGCAGAGTTTGGATACTGGGGTGTAGAAGAACTGCTACAAAGAGCAGAGTTTGGAGACTGGGATGAAAATGATTTTCCAGAGAGAAGAGTCTGGAGACTGGGGTGCAGAAAGACTGTTACAGAAAGCAGAGGCTGGCAATGGGGGAGCAGAGAAACCTTTACGAATAGAAGAGCTTGGAGACTGTGATACAAAAGGACTGTTACAGAGAGCAGAGGTTAGAGACTGGGTAGGAAAAGGATCCTTTCAGAGAGCAGATGTTGGAGACTAGGGTATGGAAGGACTGTTACATAGAGCAGAGGTTGGAGACTGAGTTGCAGATGGATCTTACAGAGAGCAGAGGTTAGAGACTGGGGGGCAGAAGAACCGTTAGTGAGAGCAGAGGTTGGAGATTGAGGTGCAGAAGGACTTTTACAGAGAGCAGAGGTTGGAGACTGGGGTGCAGAAGAACCGTTAGTGAGAGCAGAGGTTGGAGACTGAGGTGCAGAAGGACTTTTACAGAGAGCAGAGGTTATTGACTGGGGTGCAGAAGTATTCTTAGAGAGAGCGGAGGATAGAGACTTTGGTGCAGAAAGAGTGATACAGACAGCAGAGTTTGGAGATTGGGGTGCAGAAGAATGGTATGGGGACCAGAGGTTGGAAACTGGGGTGCAGAAGGATTGTTACACAGAGCAGAGGTTGGAGACTCGGGTGCAGAAGGACTGTTACAGAGAGCAGAGGTTCGAGACTGTGGTGCAGAAGAACTGTTACAGAGAGCAGAGGTTGGAGACTGGGGTGTAGAAGGCCTGTTACAGAGAGCAGAGTTTGGAGACAGAGGTGCAGAAGGATTGGTACAGAGAGGAGATGTTGGCGACTGAGGTGCAGAAGTACTGTTACAGAGAGCAGAGGTTGGGAACTGGGGTGCAGAAAGATCGTTGCAGAGAGCAGACTTTGGAACCTGAGGTGCAGAAGGATCGTTGCAGAGATTAGAGTTTGGAGACTGGGATCAAAAACAATGTTACAGAAAGCACAGTTCAGAGACTTGGGAGCAGAAGAAATGTTGCAGAGAGCAGAGGTTAGAACTGGGGTGCAGAAGGACTATTGCAGAGAACAAATTTGTAGACGTAGGTGCAGGAGAACTGATACAGAGAGCAGAGGTTTGAGACTGAGGTCCAGAAGGATTGTAACAGAGATCAGAGTGTGGAGACTGGGGTGCAGAATGAGTGTTACAGAGAGGAGAATTTTGAGATTGGGGTGCAGAAGAACTGTTACTGAGTGCAAGAGTTGGAGACTGGGGTGCAGAAGGACTGATGCAGAGAGCAGAGTTTGGAGAATGAGGTGCAGAAGGACTGTTACAGAGAGAAGAGTTCGAAAACTGGGGTGCAGAAGGGACCGTTGCACAGAGCAGAGCTTGGAGCTTGTGGAGAAGAAGGATCGTTGCAGAGAGCAGATGTTGGAGACTGGTGTGCAGAAGGACTGTTACAGAGAGCAAAGGTTGGATACTGAGGTTCAGAAGGACCTTTACAGAGAAGAGTGGTTGGAGACTGGGGTGTCAAAGGATTCTTACAAAGAGCAGAGGATGGAGACTGGGGTGCAGAAGAACTGATACACAAAGCAGAGGTTTGAGACTAGGGTTCAGAATTACTGTTACAGGGAGCAGAGTTTGGAGACTGCAGTAGAGAAGGACTTTTACAGACAGCAAAGTTTGGAGACCAGGGTGCAGAAGGATTGTTACAGAGAGCAGAGTTTGGAGACTGGGTTCCAGAAGGACTGTTGCAGAGAGCAGAGTTTGGAGACTGAGGTGCAGAATGACTGTTACGGAGAGCAAAGTTTGGAAAACAGGGTGCAGAAACATCTTACAGAGAGCAGAAGTTTAAGACTGGGGTGCAGAATGACTGTTGCAGAGAGAAGAGGTTGGAGACTGGGGTGCAGAAGGCCTGTTACAGAGAGCAGACTTTGGTGACTGAGTTGCAGAAGACCTGTTACAGAGAGCAGATTTTGGAGACTGGGATGCAGAAGGATTGTTACAGATAGCAGAATTTTGAGACTGGGGTTTAAAAAGATTGTTGCAGACAGCAAAGGTTTCAGACTGAGGCTTAGAAGGTCTGTTACAGAGAGCAGAGGTTGGAGTCTCAGGTGCAGAAAGACTGTTTCAGAAAGCAGAGGTTGGCAATTGGGGTGCAGAAGTACTGTTATAGAGAGAAAAGGTTGGAGACTGCAGTACAGAAGGACTGTCACAGAGAGCAGACATTGGAGATTGGTGTGCAGAAGGACTGTTACAGAGAGCAGAGATTGGATCCTGGGGTTCAGAAGGATCATTACAAAGAGCAAAGAATGAAGACTGAGGTGCAGAAAGACTTTTACAGAGAGCAGAGGTAGGAGACTGAGGTGCAGAAGGATTGTTACAGAGAGAAGCGTTTGGAGACTGGGGTGCAGAAGGACTGTTACAGAAAGCAGAGGTTGGCAATTGGGGAGCAGATGGATTGTTACAAAGAGAAGAGGTTGGAGACTGCGATACAAAAGTACTTTTACAGAGAGCAGAGTTTAGAGACTGGGTAGAAGAAGGATCATTGCAGAGAGCAGATGTTGGAATCTGGGGTGCAGAAGGACTGTTACAGAGAGCACAGGTTGGAGACTCGGGTGCAGAAGAAATATTGCAGAGAGCAGAGTTTGGAGACCTGGGTGCAGAAGGACTCATACAGAGAGAAGAAGTTAAAGACTGTGGTACAGAAGGATCTTACAGAGAGTAGAGGTTGGAGAATGGGGTGCAGAAGTACTGTTATAGAGAAGAGGTTGGAGATGGGGAGAAGAAGGACTGTTACTGAGAACAGAGGTTGGAGACTCATGTGCAGCGGACTGTTACAGAGAGCAGAGTTTAGCAAATTGGTTGCAGAAGGATCTTACAGAGAGCAGAGTTTGGAGACTGAGGTGCAGAAGGACTTTTACAGAGAGTAGTGTTTGGAGACTGAGGAGCAGAAGGAATGTTGTATAGAGCAGATGTTGGAGACTGATGTCCAGACGAATTTTTACAGAGATCACAGTGTGGAGACTGGAGTGCAGAAGGAGTGTTACAGAGAGCAGAGTTTGGAGATTGGGGTGCAGAACAACTGTTACCGAGAGCAGAGGTTGGAGACTGGGGTGTAGAAGGACCATTACAGAGAGCAGAGTTTGGAATCTGCTGTACAGAAAAACTGTTACAGGGAGCAGAGGTTGGAGACTGGGGTTCTAAAGCATCATTGCAGAGAGCAGATGTTGTAGACTGGTGTGCAGAAGTATCTTACAGAGAGCATAGTTTGGAGAATGAGCTGCATAAGGACTGTTACAGAGATCAGTGTTTGAAGACTGGGGTGCAGAAGGATCGTTGCAGAGAGCAGAGGTTGGAGACTGAGGTGCGGAATGATCGTTGAGGAGTGCAGAGGTTGGAGAATATGGTGGAGAATGATACTTACAGAGAGCAGATGTTGGAGACTGGGGTCTAGAAGGACAGTTCAAGTGAGCACAGGTTGGAGACTGGGGGTGCAGAAGAAATGTTGCAGAGAGTAGAGGTTGGAGACTAGGTTTCAGAAGGACTGTTACAGAGAGCAGAGGTTGTAGACTGAGGTGCAGAAAGACTGTTACAGAAAGCAGAGTTTGGAGACTGGGGTACAGAAGAAATGATACAGAAAGCAGACTTTGGAGACTGTGGTGCAGAAGGACTGTTGCAGAGAACAGAGTTTGGAGACTGGGGTGCAGAAGGACCGATGCAGAGAGCTGAAGTTGGATATTTAGGTGCCTAAGATTGTTATAGAGAGCAGATGTTGAATAATGGGGTGCATATGGACTTATACAGAGAGCAGAGGTTGGAGACTTAGGTGCAGAAGAATCTTACAGAGAGCAGAGGTTGGAGACTGGTGTGCAAAATAACTGTTGCAGAGAGTAGAGATGGGAAACTGAGGTGCAGAAAGATCGTTGCAGAGAAAAGAAGTTGGAGACTGGAGTGCAGAAGTCCTGTTACAGAGAACAGAGTTTTGAAACTGGAGTGCAGAAGGCGTTTTACAGAGAGCAGATGTTGGAGACTGCGGTGCAAAAGGACTGTTACAGATAGAACAGTTCGTAGACTGCGGTACAGAAGGTTCGTTTCAGAGAGCAGAGGTTTCAGACTGAGGTGCAGATTGACTGTTACAGAGAGCATAAGTTGGAGTCTGAGGTTCAGAAGCACTATTATAGAAAGAAGAGTTTGGCAATTGGGGTGCATAAGGACCGTTACAGAAAGAAGAGGTTGGAAATTGCTGTACAGAAGGACTGTTACAAAGAGCAGAGTTTGTAGACTGGGGTGCAGAAAGACCATTGCAGAGAGCAGAGGGTGGAGCCTGGGGAGAAGAAAGATCATTGCAGAGAGCATATGTTGGAGACTGGAATGCAGAAAGACTGTTACAGAGAGCAGAGGTTGGAGACTAAGGTGCAGAAACATCGTTACAGAGAGAAGCGGTTGGAGACTGGGGTGCAGAAAGATTCTTAAAAAAAGCTGGGTTGCATAAGGAGTGTTAATGAGAGCAGAGTTTGGAGATTCTGTTTCAATAGAACTGTTAAAGAAAGCAGAGTTTTGAGACTGGGGTTCAGAAGGATTGTTACAGAGTGCAGAGGTTTGATTCGGGTGCAGCAGGACTGTAACAGAGAGTAGAGCTTGAAGACTGGGTTGCAGAAGAATTGTTACAGAGAGCAGAGGTTGGAGACTTCAGTTCAGAAGGCCTCTTACAGAGAGCATTGGTTTGAGACTGAGGTGCAGAAGGATCATTACAGAGAGCAGAAGTTGGACACTGAGTTGCAGAAGGACTGTTACAGAGAGCAGACGTTGGAGACTGGGATGAAGAATTATGATACAGAAAGCAGAGGTGTGAGACTGTGGTGTAGAAAGACCGTTACAGAGAGCAGAGGTTGTAGACTGGCATGCAGAAGGAGTGTTTCAGAGAGCAGAGTTTGGAGACTGGGGTGCATAAGACCTGCTACAGAGAGAAGAGGTTTTAGACTAAGTTGCAGAATGACTGTTATAGAGAGCAGAGTTTTGAGGCTGGGTTGCAGAAGGATCTTACAGAGAGGAATGGTTGGTGACTGTGGTGCAGGACGAATGTTACAGAGAGCAGTGATTAGAGACTGGGGGGCAGAAGGATAGTGCAAAGAGCAGAGGTTTCAGACTGAGTTTCAGAAAGACTGTAACAGAGAGCAGAGGTTGGAGACTGAAGTGCAGCAGGACTCTTACAGAGAGCAGGATTTGGTGACTGAGGTGCAGAAGGACTGTTACAGAAAGCAGAAGTTGGAAATTGGGGTACAGAGGGACCGTTACAGAGAGCAGAGTTTGGAGACTTGGGTGAAGAAGGACTGTTGCAGAGAGAAGAATTTGGAGACTGAGGTGCAGAAGGCCTGTTTCAGAGAGCAGAGGTTTAAGACTGAGGTACAGAAGGATCATTGTAGAGAGCAGAGTTGGAGACTTGGCTGCAGAAGAACTGTTACACAGAGCACACGTTGCAGACTTGGTGCAGAAGAAATTTTGCAGACAGCAGAGGTTGGAGACTGGGGTGCATAAGGACTGTTGCAGATAGAAGAGTTTGGATATGAGGTGAAGAAGAACTGTTACATAGAACAAAGGTTGTAGACTGGGGTGCAGAAGAACTGATACAGAAAATAGAGGTTGGAGAATGTGGTGCAGAAGGACCGTTACAGAGAGAAGAGTTTGGAGACTGAGGTGAAAAAGGATTGTTACAGAGAGCAGAATTTTTAGAGAATGTTGCAGAAGGATCTTACAGAGAGCAGAGATTGTAGACCGAGGTGAAGCAGGAGTGTTACAGAGAGCAGAGGTTGGAGATTGGCTTGCAGAAGTATTGTTATAGAGAACAGACTTTGGAGACTGGTGTGCAGAAGGCCTGTTACAGATAGGAGACATGGGAGAAAGCGTGCAGAAAGACTGTTACAGAATGCAGAGTTTGGTGACTGGGTTGCAGAAGGAACTTACAGAGAGCAGATGTTGGAGAGTGAGGTGCAGAGGGACTGTTACAGAGAGAAGAGTTTGGAGACTGGGGTGCAGAAGGACTGTTGCAGATACCAGAGGTTAAAGACTGGGGTGTAGAAGGACTGTTGCAGAAACCAGAAGTTGGAATCTGGGGTGCTGACGGACTGTTGAAGAGAGCAGATGTAGGAGACTGAGCTGCATCATTGCAGAGAGCAGAGGTTGGAGACTGAGGTGCCGAAGGGTGGTTGCAGCGAGCAGAGGTTCGAGACTGGGGTGCAGAAGGATCATTACAGAGAGCAGAGTTTGGAGACTGAGGTGCAGAAAGACTCATACAGAGAGCACAATTTGGAGACTGGGGTGCAGAAGGAATGTTGTAGAGAGCAGAGGTTGGAGACTTGGGTGCAGAAGGACTGTTGCAGAAAGCAGAGTTTGGAGACTGAGGTGCAGAAAGACTGTTGCAGAGAGCAGAGTTTAAAGACTGGGGTGCAGAAGACAGTTACAGATAGCAGACCTTGGAGACTGGGTTTCAGAAGGATCTTACAGAGAAAAGAGTTTGGAGACTGCGGGGCAAAAGGACTGTTACAGAGAGCGGATGTTTGAGACTGGGGTGCATAAAAATCATAACAGAGAGCAGAGGTTAAAGACCGGGGTGCAGACAGACTTTTCCAGAGAGCATATGTTTGATACTGGGTGCAGAAGCAATGTTGCAGAGAGCAGAGTTTGGAGACTAGGTTCCAGAAGGACTGTTTCAGCGAACAGGGGTTGGAGACTGGTGTGCATAAGGATCTTACAATGAGCAGATAAAAGACTGGGGTGCAGATGGAACATTGCAGAGAGCAGAGGTTGGAGACTGGGGTGCAGAAGGCCTCTTAGAGAGAGCAGATGTTGGAGACTGGGATGCAGAAGGCCTGTTACAGAGAGCAGAGTTTGGAGACTGGGGTGCAGAGGGATTGTTGCAGAGAGCAGATTTTTCAGACTGAGGTACAGAAGAACTGTTTCAAAGAGCAGATGTTGGAGACTGGGTTGCACAAGGACTGTTTCAAGGAGAAGAGGTTGGAGACTGGGGTGCAGAAGGATCGTTGCAGAGAGCAGAGGTTGGAGACTGGGGTGCAGATGGACTGATACAGAGAGCAGAGGTTGGAGACTGGGGTGCCCAAGGCCTGTTACAGAGAGCAGAGGTTGGAGAATAGAGTGCAGAAGGATCTTACAAAGAGCAGAGGTTGGAGACTGAGGTATAGAAGGATAGTTACAGAGAAAAGAGGTTGGAGACTGGGGTGCAGAAAAACTTTTGCAGACAGCAGAGGTTTCAGACTGGGGTGAAGAAAGACTGTTACAGAGAGTAGAGTTTGGAGATTGGGGTCCAGAAGGACTGTTAAAGAGAGCAGAGGTGGAGAAGGACTGTTGCAGAGAGCAGATGCTGGTAACTGGGGTGCAAAAGGAGAGTTGCAGAGAGAAGACGATGGAGACTGGGGTGCAGAAGGATCCTTGGGGCGAGCAGAGTATGGAGACTTGGCTTCACAAGGACTGTAACACAGAGCAGAGGTTGGTGACTAGGGTGAAAAAGAACTGTTGCATAGCAGAGGATGGAGACTGAGATACAGAGGACGGTTAAAGAAAGCAGAGTTTGAAGACTGGGGTGCAGAAGGAGTGTTACAGAGAGCAGACTTTGGAGACTGTGGTGCCGAAGGATCGTTGCAGAGAGCAGAATTTGGATACTTCGGTTCAGAATGATGGTTAGAGAGAGAAGAGGTTGGAGACTGTTGAGCAGAAAGACTTTACTGAGAGCACAGGTAGGAGACTGGGGTGCAGAAGGACTTTAACAGAGAGCACAGGTTAAATACTGAGGTGCAGATAAACTGTTGCAGAGAGCAAAGTTAGAAGACTGGGGTGCAGAAGGAGTGTTGCAGAGAGAAGAAGTCTGAGACTGAGGTGCAGAAGGACTCTTTCAGAGAGCAGAAGTTGGAGACTCTGGTACAGAGGAGTGTTACAGAGAGCAGAGGTTGGAGACAGGTGTGCAGAAAGATCTTACATCGAGCATACGTTGAAGACTGGGGTGCAGTAGGATCATTGAAGAGAGCAGAGGTTGCAGACTGGAATGAAGAAGGACTGATACAGATAACAGAGGTTGGAGACTGGGGTGCAGAAGGCCTGTTACAGAGAGCAGAGTTTGAAGACTGGTGTGTAGAAGGACTGTTACAGAGAGCAGAGGTTTAATACTGGGTTGCAGGAGGATGTTAAAGAGAGCAGATTTTAGAGACTGAGGTGCAGAAGCACTGTTACAGAGAGAAGAGTTTGGAGACTGAGGTGCAGAAAAACCCTTGCAGAGAGCAGAGGTTGGAGATTCGGGTGCAGAAGGCCCATTACAGAGAGCAGTGCTTGGAGACTGGGGTACAGAAGGACAGTTACAGAGAGCAGAGTTTGCAGACTGGGTTGTAAAAGGATCTTACAGAAAGCAGAGTTTGGAGACTGAGGTACAGAAAGACTGTTACAGAGAGCAGAGGTTGGAGACTGAGGTGCAGAAGGAGTGTTTTAGATACTGAGGTGCAGAGGACTGTTATAGAGAGCAGAGGTTGGAGACTGGGGTGCAGAAGGACTGATACAGAAAGCAGAGCTTGGTGACTGGGGTGCAGAAGGACTCTTGCAGAGAGCAAAGTTTGAGACTGAGGTGGAGAAGGACTGTTGCAGAGAGCAGATGTTAGAGACTGGGGTGCAGGATAACTGTTGTAGAGAACAGAGGTTGGAGACTGGGGTGCAGAAGGACCATTGCATATAGCAGAGGTTGGAGACTGGATTTCAGAAGTAACATACAAAGAGGAGAGTTTGAACACTGAGGTGCAGAAGCACTGTTGCAGAGAGCAGAGGTTGGAGATTGGGCCGCAGTAGGACTGTTGCAGAGAGCAGAGGTTGAAGTCTGAGGTGCAGAAGGACTGTTACAGAGAGCATAGTTTTTAGACCGGGGTGCAGAAGGACTGATACAGAAAGCAGACTTTGGAGACTGGGGTGCAGAAGGACTGTTACAGAGATAAGAGTTTGGAGACAGCAGTACAGAAGGACGGTTACAGAGAGCAGAGGTTAGAGATTGGGGTGGAAAAAGAATATTGCAGAGAGTAGATTTCGGAGACTGGGCTGCAGAAGGACTGTTGCAGCGAGCAGAGGTTGAAGACAGGGGTGCAGGAGGACTGTTGCAGAGAGCAGAGATTGCAGACTGAGGTGCAGAAGGACCCTTACAGAGAACAGAGTTTGGATACTGTGGTACAGAAGAACTGTTAGAGGGAGCAAAGGTTGGAGACTGGGGTACAAAATAACTGTTGTGGAAAAACAGAGTTTGGAGAGTGGGGTGCAGATGGACCATTGCAGATAGCAGAGGTTGGAGACTGGGTTTCAGAACAATCATACAGAGAGCAGTGCTTGGACACCGAGGTGCAGAAGGACTGATGCAGAGAGCAGAGGTTTGAGATTGGGGCGCAGTAGGACTGTTGCAGAGAGCAGAGGTTGGAGTCTTAGGTGCAGAAGGACTGTTACATAGAGCAGAGTTTAGAGACAAGGGTGCAGAAGGACTGATACAGAAAGCAGAATTTGGAGACTGCGGTACAGAAAGACCGTTACAGAGAGCAGAGGTTGGAGACTGAAGTACAGAAGGACGGTAACAGAGAGCAGAAGTTGGAGACTGGGGTGGAAAAGGACTGTTGCAGAAAGCAGATTTTGGAGACTGGGGTGCAGAAGGAACCCTACAGAGAACAGAGTTTGAAGACTGCGGTATGGAAGAACTGTTGTAGAGAACAAGGTTGGAGACTGGGGTGCATAGGGACCATTGCAGAGAGTAGACGTTAGAGACTGTGGTGCAGAAGGAATGTTACCGAGAGAAGAGTTTGGAAACTCGGGTGCAGAAGAATCTTCCAGTGAAAAAAGTTTGAAGACTGGGGTGAAGAAGGATTGTTGCAGAGACAGACGTTGGAGACTTGGGTGCAGAAGGATTGTTACAGAGAGGAGAGGGTGGAGACTGGGGGTGCCGAAGGACTGTTACAGAGAGCAGAGGTTGGAGAGTTGGGTGCAGAAGGACTGTTACAGAGAGCAGAGTTTGGAGTCTGGGTTCAGAAGTACTGTTACAGAAAGCAGAGTTTGGAGACTGGTTTTCAGAAGAAACTTACAAAGAGCAGAGTTTCGAGACTGCGGTACAGAAGAACTGTTACAGAGAGCAGAGGTTGGAGACTGGGGAGCAGAAAAACTGTTGCAGAGGACAGAGGTTTGAGACTGGGGTGCAGCTCGACCATTGCAGAAAGCATAGGTTGGAGACTGGAATAGAGAAGGCATGATACAGAGAACAGAGTTTGGATACTGGGGTGCAGTAGGATCTTACAGAGAGAAGAGGTTGGAGACTGATGTGCAGTAGGACTCTTACAGAGAGCAGAGTTTGGAGACTGGGGTGCAGAATGACTGATAGAGAAAGCAGAGATTGGAGTTTGTGGTGAAGAAAGAAGGTTACAGAGAGCAGAGGTTAGACTGCAGTACAGAATGTCTTTTACAGAGAGCAGTGGTTGGAGTCTGGGGTGCAGAAGGATTGTTGCAGAGATCAGATGTTGCTAACTAGGGTGCAGAAAGACTGTTGCAGAGAGCAGAGGTTGAAGACTGGGGTGCAGAAGGACTGATACAGAAAGCAGAGGGTGTAGACTGGGTGCAGAATGACTCTTACAGAGAGCAGATGTTGGAGACTAGGTTTCAAAAGGACTGTTAAAGAGAGGAGAGTTTAGAGACTGGGGTGCAGAAGGACTGTTGCAGAAAGCAGAGGTTGGAGACAGGTGTGCAGAAGGACCTTTGCAGAGAGCAGAGGTTGGTGATTGAGGTGCAGAAAGAATATTAAAGAGAGCAGTAGTAGAAGACTGGGGTGCAGAAGGATTGTTAAAGAGAGCAGAGGTTGGAGACTGGGGTGCAAAAGGTCTGTGGCCGAGAGTAGAGTTTGGAATCTGGGGTGCAGAAGGACTGTTACAAAGAGCATAGCTTTGAGACTGGGTTGCAGAAGTCCTATTACAGAGAGCTAAGGTTGGAAACTGTTGTGCAGAAGGACTGTTACAGAGAGCTGAGTTTGGAGACTGGGTTGCAGAAGGGTCTTACAGAGAGCAGAGGTAGGAGGCTGAGGTCAAAAGGATCATTGCAGAGAGCAGAGTTTTCAGAATGAGTTGCAGAAGGACTGATTCAGAGAGCTGATGTTGGAGACTAGTGTGCAGAAGGACTGTTAAGGAGAGCAGAGTTTGGAGACTGGGGTTCAGATGGATCTTACAGAGAGCAGAGATTGGAGACTGGGGTGCAAAAGGACTGTGGCAGAGAGCAGATGTTTGAGACTGGGGTGGAGAAGAATCATTGCAGAGAGAAGAGGTTGGAGACTGGGGTGCAGAAGGCCTGTTACAGAGAGCAGAGGTTGGAGACTGGGTTGCAGAAGTCCTGTTGCAAAGAGCAGTGTTTGGAGACTGTTGTGCAGAAGAACTTTACAGAGTGCAGAGTTTAAAGATTAAGTTGCAGAAGGATCTTAGAGAGAGCAGACTTGTGAGACTGAGGTGCAGCAGGACTGTTACACAGCGCAGATGTAGGAGACTGGGGTGCAGAAGGGTCCTTGCAGAGAGCAGAGTTTTCAGACTGAGGTGCAGAAGAACTGTTGCAGAGAGCAGATGTTGAAGACTGGGACGTAGAAGGATTGTTACAGAGAGCAGAGTTTGGAGACTGGAGTACATGAAGATCTTACAGAGAGCAGAGATTGGTGACTATGGTGCAGAAGGACTGTTGCCGAGAGCAGAGGTTAGAGACTGGGGTGGAGAAAAATCATTGCAGACAGAAGAGGTTGGAGACTGGAATTCTGAAGGCCTGTTACAGAGAGCAGAGTTTCAAGACTGGGTTGCAAAATTCCTATTACAGAAAGCAGAGGTTGGGAACTATTCTGAAGAAGGACTGTTACAGAGATCAGAGTTTGAAGACAGGGTTGTAGTAGGGTCTTACAGAGAGAAGATATAGGAGACTGAGGTGCAGAAGGATCGTTGCAGAAAGCAGAGTTTTAGACTGAGTTGCAGAAGGACTCTTGCAGAGAAAAGGTGTTGGAGACTGGTGTGCAGAAGGACCGTTGCAGAGAGCAGAGGTTGGAGACTGGGGTGAAGAAGGATCGGTGCAGAGAGCAGAGGTTGAAGACTAGTGTGCAGAAGGACAGTTACAGAGAGCAGAGTTTGGAGACTGGTTTGGAGAAGGATCCTACAGAGGTTGAAGAATCAGGTGCAGAAAGACTGTTACAGAGAGTAGATGTTGGAGACTGAGGTGCAGAAGTAACGTTGAGGAGTACAGAGTTTGGAGATTGAGGTGCAGAAAGAATTTTACAGAGAGAAGAGGTTGAAGACTTGGGTGCAGAAGGACTGTTGCAGATAGCGGATTTTGGAGTCTTTGGTGCAGAAGGACTGTTGCAGAGAGGAGAGGTTGGAGACTGAGTTGCAGAAGGACTGTTATATAGAGCAGAGGTTGGAGACTGGGGTGCAAAAAGACTGACACAGAAAGCAGAGATTAGAGTCTTGGGTGCAGAAAGACTGTTACAGAGAGCAGAGGTTGGATTCTGCAGTACAGGAGGACTGTTACAGTGAGCAGAGGTTAGAGACTGGGGTGCAGAAGGACTGTAAAAGAGAGTAGATGTTGGTAACTAGGGTGCCTTAGGAATGTTGCAGAGAGCAGCGTTTGGAGACTGGGGTGCAGAAGAACTGTTGCAGAGAGCAGAGGTTGGAGACTGAGGTTCAGAAGGACTGTTGTAAAGATCAGAGGTTGGAGACTGGGGTGCAGTAGGATCATTGCAATGAGCAGAGGTTAAAGACTGGGGTGCAGAAGGACTGATAGAGAAAGCAGAGATTGGAGTTTGTGGTGAAGAAAGAAGTTACAGAGAGCAGAGTTTGGACTGCAGTACAGAATGTCTTTTACAGAGAGCAGTGGTTGGAGTCTGGGGTGCAGAAGGACTGTTGCAGAGATCAGATGTTGCTAACAAAGGTGCAGAAAGTCTCTTGCAGAGAGCAGAGGTTGGAGACTGGGGTGCAGAAGGACTGATACAGAAAGCAGAGTTTGGAGACTGGGGTGCAGAAGGACATTTACAGAGAGCTGATGTTGGACACTAGGTTGCAGAAGGAGTGTTAAAGAGAGCAGAATTTAGAGACTGGGATGCAGAAGGACTTTTGCAGAGAGCAGAGGTTGGAGACTGGGATGGAGAAGAATTGTTGCAGAGAGAAGATTTCGGAGATTGAGGTGCAGAAGGACTGTTGCAGAGAGCATTGGTTGGAGACAGGTGTGCAGAAGGACCTTTGCATAGAGCAAAGTTTGGAGACTGAGGTGCAGAAGGAATATTAAAGAAAGCAGTAGTAGAAGACTGGGGTGCAGAAGGATTGTTACAGAGAACAGAGTTTGGAGACTGGGGTGCAGAATGTCTGAGGCCGAGAGAAGAGGTTGGAATCTGGGGTGCAGAAGGACTGTTACAAAGAGCATAGTTTCGAGACTGGGTTGCAGAATTTTTTACAGAGAGCAGAGGTTGGAAACTGTTGTGCAGAACGACTGTTATAGAGAGCAGTGTTTGGAGACTGGGTTGCAGAAGGGTCTTACAGAGAGCAGAGGTAGGAGGCTGATGTGCAGAAGTATCATTGCAGAGAGCAGAGTTTTCAGACTGAGTTGCAGAAGGACTGTTTCATAGAGCAGATCTTGGAGACTGGAGTGCAGAAGGACTGATGCAGAGAGCAGAGGTTGGACTGGGGAGAAGAAGGATCGTTGTAAAGAGCAGAGTGTGGAGACTGGTGTGCAGAAGGACTGATACAGAGAGCAGAGTTTGGATTCTGGGTTAAAGAAGGATCCTACAGAGAGCAGAGTTTGGAGAATGAGTTGCAGGATGAGTGTTAAAGAGAGTAGAAGTTGTAGACTGAGGTGCAGAAGGGACCGTTGCAGAGAAAAGAGTTTGGAGACTGAAGTGCAGAAGGATTGTTACAGAGAGCAGAGAATGAAGACTGGTGTGCAGAAGTACTTTTGCAGAAAGCAGAGGTTGGAGACTGGGGTGCAGAAGGACTGTTGCTGAGAGCAGAGGTTGGAGACTGAGGTCCAGAAAAACTCTTAGAGAGAGCAGAGTTTCAACACTTGGGTGCAGAAGGACTGATACAGAAAGCAGAATTTGGAGTCTTGGGTGGAGAAAGACCGTTACAAAGAGCAGAGGTGGAGACTGCAGTACAGGAGGACTGTTACAGAGAGTAGAGGTTGGAGACTGGGGTGCAGAAGGACTGTTACAGAAATCACATGATGGATACTGAGGTGCAGAAGGAGAGATACAGAGAGCAAAGGTTGCAGACTGGGGTTAAGAAAAACTGATTCAAAAAGCAGAGATAGGTGACTGGGTTGCAGAAGGACCATTACAGAGAGCAGAGGTTGGATACTATGATACAGAAGGAGTGTTACAGAGAGCAGATGTTGGAGACTGGGAAGCAGAAGGACTGTTACAGAGAAAAGAGTTTTGATACTGGGTGCTGCAGGACCCTCGCAGAAAGCAGAGGTTTGAGACTGCGGTTGAGAAGGAGTGTTAAAGACAGCAGATTTTTGAAACTGGAGTGCAGAAAGATCTTACAGAGATCAGAGGTTTGTAACTGTGGTGCAGGAGGACTGTTGCAGAGAGCAGACGTTGGAGACTGGGGTCTAGAACGATCTTTGCAGAGATCTTTGTTTGGAGACTGGGGTGGAAGAAGGACTGTGGCAGAGAGCAGATGTTGGAGACTGGGGTGCAGAAGGACTGTTACAGAGAGCAGATGTTGGAGACTGGGGTGTATAAGGAGTGTTACAGAGAGCAGATTTTAGAGACTGAGGTGCAGATGGACTGTTACAGAGAGCAGAGATTGCAGACTGAGGTGCGGAAAAACAGTTACATAGAGCAGAATTTAAAGACTGGTGTGCAGAAGGACTGTTAAAGAGAGCAGAGGTTGTAGACTGGGGTTCAAATGGATCTTACAGAGAGCAGAGTTTGAAGACTGGGGTGCAAAAGGACTGTTGATGAGAGCAGATTGTGGAGACTGGGGTGGAGAAGATTCGATGCAGAGAGAAGAGGTTGGAGACTGGGGTGCAGAAGTCCTGTTACAGAGAGCAGAGGTTGGAGAGTGTTGTGCAGAAGGACTGTTACAGAATGCAGAGTTTAAAGACTAAGTTGCAGAAGGATCTTAGAGAGAGCATACTTGTGAGACTGAGGTGCAGCACGACTGTTACACAGAGCAGAGTTAGGAGACTGGGGTGCAGAAGGGTCGTTGCAGAGAGCAGAGTTTTCAGACTGAGGTGCAGAAGAACTGTTGCAAAGAGCAGATGTTGAAGACTGGGACGCAGAATGATTGTTACAGAGAGCAGAGTTTGGAGACTGGAGTACATGAAGATCTTACAGAGAGCAGAGATTGGTGACTAGGGTGCAGAAGGACTGTTGCCGAGAGCAGAGGTTGGAGACTGAGGTGGAGAAAAATCATTGCAGAGAGAAAAGGTTGGAGACTGGGGTTCTGAAGGTCTATTACACAGAGCAGAGTTTTGAGACTTGATTGCAAAATTCCTGTTACAGAGAGCAGGGGTTAAAAACTATTCTGCAGAAGGACCGTTACAGAGAGCAGAGTTTGGAGACTGGGTTTTAGAAGGGTCTTACAGAGAGCAGATGTAGGAGACTGAGGTGCAGAAAGATCGTTGCAGAGAGAAAAGTTTTAGACTGAGTTTCAGAAGGACTGTTGCAGAGAGCAGATATTTGAGACTGGTGTGCAGAAGGACTGTTGCAGAGATGAGAGGTTGGAGACTGGGTTGAAGAAGGATCAGTGCAGAGAGCAGATGTTGGAGACTGGTATGCAGAAGGAGAGTTACAGAGAGCAGAGTTTGGAGACTGGGTTAAAGAAGGATCATACAGAGAGCAGAGGTTGAAGAATGAGGTTCAGAAAGACTGTTACAGAGGGTAGATGTTGGAGACTGAGGTTCAGAAGTAACGTTTAGGAGTACAGAGTTTGGAGACTGAGATGCAGAAGGATTGTTACAGAGAGCAGAGTTTGGAGACTGGGGTGCAGACGAACTGTTGCAGATAGCGGATTTTGGAGTCTTTGGTGCATAAGGACTGTTGCAGAGAGCAGAGGTTGGAGACTAAGGTTCATTAGGACTGTTATAGAGAGCAGAGGTTTGATACTGGGGTGCAGAAGGACTGACACAGAAAGCAGAGATTGGAGTCTGGGGTGCAGAAAGACCGTTACAGAGAGCAGAGGTTGGATTCTGCAGTACAGGAAGACTGTTACAGAGAGCAGGGGTTGGAGACTGGGGTGCAGAAGGAGTGTAAGAGAGAGCAGATGTTGGTAACTAGGGTGCCAGAGAAATGTTGCAGAGAGCAGAGTTTGGAGACTGGGGTGCAGAAGGCGTGTTACAGAGAGAAGAAGTTGGAGACTGGGGCGCAGAACGACTGTTGTAGAGATCAGAGGTTGGTGACTGGGGTGTAGTAGGATCATTACAAAGAGCAGAGGTTAAAGACTGGGGTGCAGAAGGATCGTTGTAGATAGCAGTGTTTGGAGACTTGGGTGCAGAAGGCCTGCTACAGAGAGCAGATTTGGAGACTGGCGTGCAGAAGGCCTGTTACAGAGAGAAGAGGTTGGAGACTGGGGTGCAGAAGGAGTGTAACAAAGAGCTGAGTTTGAAGACTGGGTTGCTTAAGGATCTTAGAGAGAGCAGAGGTTGGAGTCTAAGGTGCAGGTGGACTGTTACAGAGAGCAGTGGTTTGAGACTGGGGTGCAGAAGGATCGTGGAGAGCAGAGGTTTCAGACTGAGTTGCAGAAGTACTATTACAGAGAGCAGAGGTTGGAGATTGAGGTGTAGAAGGACTGTAACGGAAAGCAGAGTTTGGAGACTGAGGTGCAGAAAGACCGTTACAGAAAGCAGAGGTTGGAAATCGGGGTGCAGAAGTACCGTTACAGAGAGCAGAGTTTGGAGACTAAGGTATAGAAGGAATGTTACAGAGAGCAGAGGTGGAAGACTTGGGTGCAGAAGGACTGATACTGAAAGCACAGGTTGAAAACTGAGGTGAAGAAGGATAGACACAGAGAGCAGAAGTTGGAGACTGGGGTTCAGAAGGACTGATACAGAAAGCAGAGGTTGGAGTCTGGGGTGCAGAAGGACCGATACAAAAAGCAGAGTTTGGTGAATGTGGTACAGAAGGACTGTTACAGAGAGCAGATATTGGAGACTTGGGAGCAGAAGAACTGTTGAAGAGGACAGAGTTTGGAGACTGGGGTGCCACAGGACCCTTGCAGAAAGCAGAGGTTGGAGACTGGGGTGGAGAAGGAATGTTAGAGAGAGCAGAGTTTGGAAACTGGAGTGCAGAAAGATCTTACAGAGAGCCGAGGTTTGAGACTCTGGTGCAGAAAGACTGTTGCAGAGAGCAGACATTGGAGACTGGGGTTTAGAAAGATCGTTGCAGAGAGCAGAGTTCGCAGACTGGGGTGCAGAAGGCTGTTGCAGAGAGAAGAGGTTGGAGAGTGAGGTGCAGAAGGACTGTTACAAAGAGCGGATATTGGAGACTGGGGTTTAGATGGATCTTACAGATAGCAAAGGTTTAATAATGAGGTGTAGAAGGATTGTAACAGACATCAGAGGTAGGAGCCTGGGGTGCAGGAGGTTCGTTGCAGACAGCAGAGTTTTCAGACTGTGGTTCAGAAGGACTGTTGCAGAGACCAAATGTTGTAGACTGGGGTGTAGAAAGACTGTTGCAGAGAGCAGAGGTTGGAGATTGGGTTAAGAATGATCGTTGAAGAGAGAAGAGATTGAAGACTGGTGTGCAGAAGGAATGTTACCGAGAGCAGAGTTTAAGACTGGGTTTGCAAAAAATCCTACAGAGAGCAGAGGTTGGAGACTGAAATGCAAAAGGACTGTTAGAGAGATTAGAGGTTGGAGACTGAGGTGCATAAGGACCGTTGCAGAGAACAGAGTTTGCAGACTGAGGTGCAGAAGGATTGTTACAGAGAGCAGAGTTTTGAGACTGGGGTGCAGAAGGACTGTTGCAAAGAGCAGAGGTTGAAGACTGAGGTGCGGAAGTCTTGGTACAGAGAGCAGAGTTTGGAGACTCGGTTGCAGAAGGACAGTTTAAGAGAGTCGATGTTAAAAACAGGGGTGCAGAGGGCCTGCTATAGAGAGCAGAGTTTTGAGACTGGAGTGCAAAAGGCCTGTTACAGAGAAAGGAGATTGGGGACTGGGGTGCAGAAGGACTGTTACAGAGAGCAGAGTTTTGAGACTGGTTTGCTGAAGTAGATTTTGGAGACTGAGGTGCAGGTGGACTGTTACATAGAGCAGTGGTTGGAGACTGGGGTGCAGAAAAATCGTGGAGAGCAGAGGTTTCAGACTGAGGTGTAGAAGGACTGTTACAGAGAGCAGAGTTTAGAGAGTGACATGCAGAAGGACTGTTACAGAAAGGAGAATTTGTTAATTGGGGTGCAAAAGGACCGTTACAGAGACCAGAGTTTGGATACTGCGGTATTGAAGGACTGTTACAGAGAGCAGAGGTTGAAGACTGGGGTGCAGAAGGACTGTTACAGAAAGCACAGGTTGGAGACTTAGGTGCAGAAGGATAGAAACAAAGAGCAGAGGTTGGAGACTGGAGTTCAGAAGGACTGATTCAAAAAGCAGAGATTGGAAACTGGGTTGCAGAAGGACCGTTACAGAGAGCAGAGTTTGGAAACTGTGGTACATAAAGTCTGTTACAGAGAGCAGATCTCGGAGACTGGGGAGCAGGAAGATTGTTGCAGAGGACAGAGTTTGGAGACTGTGGTGGAGAAGAAATCTTACAGAGAACAAAGTTTGGAAGCTGGAATGCAGAAGGATCTTACAGAGAGCAGAGGTTGGAGATGTGGTTCAGAAGGACTGTTGCAGAGAGCAGTCGTTGGAGACTGGGGTCCAGAAGGTTCGTTCCATAGAGCAGAGTTTAGAGACTGGGGTGCAAAAGGACTGTTGCAGAGAGCAGATGTTGGAGACTGGCGTGGAGAAGGACTGTTGCAGAGAGCATATTTTAGAGACTGGGGTGCAGAAAGACTGTTACAGAGAGCAGCGTTTGGAGACTGGGTTGCAGAAGGACTGTTACAGAGAGTAGAGAGAAGAGGTTCGAGACTGGGAAGCAGATGGCCTGTTACCGAGAGCAGAGATTGGAGACTGGGGTTCAGAAGGCCTGTTACAGAGAGCAGAGTTTGGGGACTGGGGGGGCAGAAGGACTGTTACAGAGAGCATACTTGGAGACTGGGTTACAGAAGGATCTTACAGAGAACAGAGTTTGGAGACTGAGGTGCAGAATGACTGTTACAGAGAGCGGAGTTTGGAGACTGTGGTGCAGAAGGATCATTGCTGAGATCAGATTTTTCAGACTGAGGTTCAGAGGGACTCTTGCATAGAGCAGATGTTGGAGACTTGGGTGCATAAAAACAGTTGCAGAGAGTAGACGTTGGAGACTGGGGTTAAGAAGGATCGTTGCAGAGAGCAGAGGTTGGAGACTGGGGTGCAGAAGGACTCTTACAGAGAGCAGAAGGTGGAGAATGGGTTGAATAAGGCCTGTTACAGAGAGCAGAGTTTGGAGACTGGGGTGCAGAAGGACTTTTAGAGAGAGCAGAGTTTGGAGACCGGGTTGCAGAAGGATGTTACAGAGAGCAGAGGTTGGAGACTGAGGTGCAGAAGCACTGTTACAGAAGAAGAGTTTAAAGACTGAGGTGCAGAAAGACTGTAGCAGAGAGGACACTTGGAGACTGAGGTGCAGAAGGATTGATACAGAGAGAAGAGGTTGGAGACTGGGGTGCAGAAGAACTGATAGAGAAAGCAGAGGCTGGAGACTCTGGTTCAGAAGGACACTTACAGAGAGCAGAGGTTGGAGACTGCAGTACAGAAGAACTGTTACAGAGAGCAGAGGTTGGAGACTGGGCTGGAGAAGAACTGTTTCAGAGAGCAGATGTTGGAGTCTGGGGTGCAAAACGACTGTTCCAGAGAGCAGAGATACAGACTGGGGTATAGAAGTACTGTTGCAGAGAGTTGAGGTTGGAAACTGGGGTTCAGATGGATCTTACAGGGAGCAGAGTTTGCAGATTTGGATGCAAAAAAAATTGCAGAGAGCAAATATTGGAGACTTGGGTGGAGAAGAATCATTCCAGAGAGAAGAGGTTGGAGACTGGGGTGCAGAGGGCTATTACAGAGAGGAGAGTTTGGAGACTGTTTTGCAGAAGTCCTGTTACAGAAAGAGGAGGTTGGAGACTGTTGTGCAGAAGGACTGTTTCATAGTGCAGAGTTTAAAGACTGTGTTGCAGAAGGATTATAAAGAGAGCAGAGTTGGAAGACTGAGGTGTAGAAGGACGGTTACAGAGAGCAGAGGTAGGAGACTCGGGTGCAGAAGGGTCGTTGCAGAGAGCAGATGTTGGTAACTAGGGTGCAGAAGGACTGTTGTAGAGAGCAGAGGTTGAAGAGTGGTTTGCAGAAGGACTGTTGCAGAGAGCAGAGTTTGGAGACTGAGGTTCAGAAGTCCTGTTACAGAGAGCAGAGGTTGGACACGCGGGTGCAGAAGAACTGTTACAGAGAACAGAGTTTGGATACAGGGGTGCAGAAGGATCCTACAGAGAGCAGAATATGGAGAATGAGGTGCAGAAGGACTGTGGCAGAGATCAGAGGTTGGAGACTGGGGTTGAGTAGGATCATTTTAGAGAGCAGAGTTTGGAGACTTGGGTGCAGAATGATCGTTGCAGAGAGCAGCGGTTGGAGACTGGGGTGCAGAAGGTCTTCTACAGAGAGCAAAGATTGGAGACTGGCGTGCAGAAGGCCTGTTACAAAGAGGAGAGTTTGGAGACTGGTATCTGAAGGATCTTACAGAGAGCAGAGGTTGGAGACTGAGGTGAAGGTGGACTGTTACAGGGAGCAGTGGTTGGAGACTGGGGTGCAGAAGGATCGTGCAGAGACCAGAGGTTTCAGACTGAGGTGCGAAGGACTGTTACAGAGAGTAGAAGTTGGAGACTGAGTTGTAGAAGGACTGTTATAGAGAGCAGAGTTTGGAGACTGAGGTGCAGAAACACTGTTACATAAAGCAGAGGTTGGAAGGCGGGACTGCGACCAGCGGCAGATCAGGCCCAGCGGCTGGTTGCGGGCCGGAGCCGGCCCCACCCCCAGTGCCTGCAAAGTAGGAGAACCAGCGACCCACAGGCAGGTCAGGCCCAGCAATCTGCGAAGAGACAAAGCTGACACACGCGCCTGCAGGGAACAGGGTCCTGCGACCCACCAGCGGCCTTCTGTGGGGCAGGCCTGTCCCCTCCCCCAGTGCCTGCAAGGTAGGAGGGACTGTGACCACCGGCAGAGCAGGCCCAGTGGCTGGTTGGGGCCAGAGCCGGCCCCACCCCCAGTGCCTGCAAGGTAGGAGAACCGGCGACCTACGGGCAGGCCAGGCCCAGCAATTGGCGGACAGACAGAGCTGACACACGCGTCTGCAGGGAACAGGGTCCTGCGACCCACCAGCGGCCTTCTGTGGGGCAGGCCCGTCCCCTCCCCCAGAGCCTGCAAGGTAGGCGGGACTGTCACCTCTAGCAGATCAGGCTTAATGGCCTGCTGAGGGGCAGGACAGTCCCCTCCCCCAGTGCCTGCAAGGTAGGTGGGACTGCGACCAGCGGCAGATCAGGCCCAGCGGCTGGTTGTGGACCGGAGCCGGCCCCACCCCCAGTGCCTGCAAAGTAGGAGAACCAGCGACCCACAGGCAGGTCAGGCCCAGCAATCTGCGAAGAGACAGAGCTGACACACGCGCCTGCAGTGAACAGGGTCCTGCGACCCACCAGCGGCCTTCTGTGGGGCAGGCCCATCCCCTCCCCCAGTGCCTGCAAGGTAGGAGGGACTGTGACCACTGGCAGAGCAGGCCCAGCGGTTGGTTGGGGCCAGAGTCGGCCCCACCCCCAGTGCCTGCAAGGTAGGAGAACCGGCGACATACGGGCAGGCCAGACCCAGCAATCTGCGGACAGACAGAGCTGACACACGCGCCTGCAAGGAACAGGGTCCTGCGACCCACCAGCGGCCTTCTGTGGGGCAGGCCCGTCCCCTCCCCCAGAGCCTGCAAGGTAGGCGGGACTGTCACCTCTAGCAGATCAGGCTTAGTGGCCTGCTGAGGGGCAGGACAGTCCCCTCCCCCAGTGCCTGCAAGGTAGGCGGGACTGCGACCAGCGGCAGATCAGGCCCAGCGGCTGGTTGCAGGCCGGAGCCGGCCCCACCCCCAGTGCCTGCAAAGTAGGTGAACCTGCGACCCACAGGCAGGTCAGGCCCAGCAATCTGCGAAGAGACAGAGCTGACACACGCGCCTGCAGGGAACAGGGTCCTGCGACCCACCAGCGGCCTTCTGTGGGGCAGGCCTGTCCCCTCCCCCAGTGCCTGCAAGGTAGGAGGGACTGTGACCACCGGCAGAGCAGGCCCAGTGGCTGGTTGGGGCCAGAGCCGGCCCCACCCCCAGTGCCTGCAAGGTAGGAGAACTGGCGACCTACGGGCAGGCCAGGCCCAGCAATCGGCGGACAGACAGAGCTGACACACGCGTCTGCAGGGAACAGGGTCCTGCGACCCACCAGCGGCCTTCTGTGGGGCAGGCCCGTCCCCTCCCCCAGAGCCTGCAAGGTAGGCGGGACTGTCACCTCTAGCAGATCAGGCTTAGTGGCCTGCTGAGGGGCAGGACAGTCCCCTCCCCCAGTGCCTGCAAGGTAGGCGGGACTGCGACCAGCGGCAGATCAGGCCCAGCGGCTGGTTGTGGACCGGAGCCGGCCCCACCCCCAGTGCCTGCAAAGTAGGAGAACCGGCGACCCACAGGCAGGTCAGGCCCAGCAATCTGCGAAGAGACAGAGCTGACACACGCGCCTGCAGGGAACAGGGTCCTGCGACCCACCAGCGGCCTTCGGTGGGGCAGGCCCGTCCCCTCCCCCAGTGACTGCAAGGTATTGCGGGACTGCGACCAGCGGCAGATCAGGCCCAGCGGCTTGTTGCGGCCGGAGCCAGCGCCACCCCCAGTGCCTGCAAGGTAGGCATACCAGGGACCCATCGGGAGGTTAGGCCCAGCAACCTACGGAGAGACAGAGGTGCCCCTCGTGCCTGCTGGGTAGGCGGACCTTCGACCGGCCAGCAGAGCAGACCTAGTGCCCGCCAGCGTGGTAGACAGATCGCACCAATTGGGGGAGGATCACAGCCACCATCTGTCCTGCAAGGGAGACTTTTCAACTATACAAGAGCAATATAAATAAATAGAGGGAAAATCTCAAAAACACAACAGCTTCACCAAGCAGAAAGAAACGCCAGCAGTATGAAAAGACAAGGAAAGAAAGGACCACAGGCAATGCAGGTCAACTCAACTCTAGAAGAGGTAATAGCTGCAACAGATGGAATGTCAGACAGAGAGGTCAGGATATACATGCTTCAGATGATCTGGAGTCTCAAGGAAGACATGAGACAGCAAAATCAGACAATGAAAGATCACATTGACAAGGAACTTCATAAACAAATCCAGGAAGTAAAAGATCAATTTCACAGGGAGATAGAGGAAATAAAAAACAAACAAATACAAATCCTAGAAATGCAGGAAGCAATAAACCAACTTAAAAACTCAATTGAGAAAACTACCAGCAGAGTGGACCACTTAGAAGATAGAACATCAGACAATGAAGACAGAGTATTTCAACTTGAAAAGAGCATAGACAGCTCAGCAAGTCTGCTAAGAAACCATGAGCAGAACATCCAAGAAATATGGGATAATATCAAAAGACCAAACTTAAGAGTCATTGGGATACAGGAAGGCACAGAGCTCCAAACCAAAGGAATAGACAACTTATTCAGTGAAATAATACGAGAAAACTTCCCAGACTTGAAGAATGAGACAGAACCCCAAATCCTAGAAGCCTACAGGACGCCGAATGTGCAAAATCATAAGAGATCCACACCTAGACACATTATAATGAAGATGTCCAACATACAGAATAAGGAGAGAATTTTAAAAGCTACAAGAGAAAGGAAGCAGATTACATTTAGGGGTAAACCAATCAGGATAACAGCTGATCTCTCAACACAGACTCTAAAAGCTAGAAGATCCTGGAATAACATATTTCAAACGCTAAAAGAAAATGGGTTCCAACCAAGAATCGTGTATCCAGCAAAATTAAGCTTCAGGATGGAAGATGAAATTAAAACATTCCATGATAAACAAAAGTTAAAAGAATTTGCAGCTAGAAAACCATCTCTTCAAAAAATCCTTGGCAAAACACTACAGGAAGAGGAAATGGAAAACAACAATGAAAACCAACAGTGGGAGGTAGGACAGTAAAGGGGGGGAAAAATCAAAGAGAAAAACAAATCAGGTTTAACAGCATTAATAAACAAATATGGCTGGAAGAACAAACCATATCTCAATAATAACTCTAAATGTTAATGGCTTAAACTCACCAATTAAGAGACACAGGCTAGTTGAATGGATCACAAAACAAGATCCAACAATATGCTGCCTTCAGGAGACGCATTTGATAGGAAAGGATATACATAGACTGAAGGTGAAAGGTTGGGAAAAATCATATCACTCATATGGACTGCGGAAACAAGCAGGAGTGTCCATACTCATATCAAATAAAATAGATTTCAAACCAAAGTTAATCAAAAGGGATAAAGAAGGACACTACATACTGCTCAAGGGAACCATACACCAACAAGACATAACAATCATAAATATATATGCCCCAAACAACGGTGCTGCTGCGTTCATCAAGCAAACTCTTCTCAAGTTCAAGAGTCTAATAGACCACCATACAATAATCATGGGAGACTTCAACACACCTCTCTCACCACTGGACAGATCTTCCAAACAAAAGTTGAATAAGGAAACTATAGAACTCAATAACACAATTAACAACCTAGACTTAATTGACATATATAGAATATACCACCCAACATCAAGCAGCTACACTTTTTTCTCAGCAGCACATGGATCCTTCTCAAAAATAGATCATATATTATGTCACAGGGCAACTCTTAGACAATATAAAGGAGCGGAGATAATACCATGCATCTTATCTGATCATAATGGAATGAAACTAAAAATCAACCATAAAAGAAGCAAGGAAAAATCATGCATCACTTGGAGAATGAACAATAGGTTACTGAATGATCAATGGGTTTTAGAAGACATCAAGGAGGAAATTAAAAAATTCTTAGAGTATAATGAAAACACAGACACAACATATCGGAATCTATGGGACACATTGAAAGCAGTTCTAAGAGGAAAATTCATTGCTTGGAGTTCATTCCTTAAAAAAAGAAAAAACCAACAAATAAATGATCTCATACTTCATCTCAAAATTCTAGAAAAAGAAGAGCAAAACAACAGCAAAAGAAGTAGAAGGCAAGAAATAATTAAAATCAGAGCTGAAATTAATGAAATCGAAACAAAAGAAACAATTGAAAAAATTGACAAAACGAAAAGTTGGTTCTTCGAAAAGATAAATAAAATTGACAGACCCTTAGCCATGCTAGTGAAGAGAAGAAGAGAGAGAACTCAAATTACTAGCATAAGGAATGAAAAAGGCAAGATCACGACAGACACTTCAGAAATACAGAAGATAATCAGAAATTATTTTGAATCCTTATACTCCAATAAAAAGAAGATAGTGAAGGCATCGATAAATTTCTTAAGTCATATAATCTGCCCAGATTGAGTCAGGAGGATATAGACAACCTAAACAGACCAATATCAATTGAGGAAATAGAAGAAACCATCAAAAGATTACCATCTAAGAAAAGCCCAGGACCTGATGGGTTTACAGCAGAGTTTTACAAAACCTTTAAAGAGGAACTAATACCAATACTTTTCAAGCTATTCCAGGAAATAGAAAAAGAGGGAGAACTTCCAAATTCATTCTACGAGGCCAACATCACCCTGATTCCGAAACCAGACAAAGACACTTCAAAGAAAGAAAACTACAGACCAATATCTCTAATGAACCTAGATGCAAAAATCCTCAATAAAATTCTGGCAAATCGGATACAAAAACATATCAAAAAAATTGTGCACCATGATCAAGTAGGATTCATCCCTGGTATGCAAGGGTGGTTCAATATACGGAAATCAATAAATGTTATTCACCACATCAATAGACTTAAAAATAAGAACCATATGATCATCTCGATAGATGCAGAAAAAGCATTCGACAAAGTACAGCATCCGTTTATGTTCAAAACTCTCGAAAAACTAGGGATAACAGGAACATACCTCAACATTGTAAAAGCAATTTATGCTAAGCCTCAGGCTAGCATCATTCTGAATGGAGAAAAATTGAAGGCATTCCCTCTAAAATCTGGAACAAGACAGGGATGCCCTCTCTCACCACTCCTGTTCAACATAGTTCTCGAAACACTGGCCAGAGCAATTAGACAGACGAAAGAAATTAAAGGCATAAAAATAGGAAAAGAAGAACTTAAGTTATCACTATTTGCAGATGACATGATTCTATACCTAGCAGACCCAATATGGTCTACAAAGAAACTGTTAGAGCTAATAAATGAATTCAGCAAAGTGGCAGGTTATAAAATCAACACGCATAAATCAAAGGCATTCCTGTATATCAGCGACAAATCCTCTGAAATGGACACGAGGACAACCACCCCGTTCACAATATCCTCAAAAAGAATAAAATACTTGGGAATCAACCTAACAAAAGAGGTGAAAGACTTATACAATGAAAACTACAGAACCCTAAAGAGAGAAATTGAAGAAGACCTTAGAAGATGGAAAAATATACCCTGTTCATGGATAGGCAGAACTAACATCATCAAAATGGCGATATTACCAAAAGTTCTCTATAGGTTTAATGCAATGCCAATCAAAATCCCAACGGCATTTCTTATAGAAATGGAGAAAGCAATCATGAAATTCATATGGAAGAATAAAAGACCCAGAATTGCAAAAACAATACTAAGCAGGAAAGGTGAATCAGGTGGTATAACGATTCCAGATTTCAAACTATACTACAGAGCAATAGTAACAAAAACAGCATGGTACTGGTACCAAAACAGGCGGGTGGACCAATGGTACAGAATAGAGGACACAGAAACCAACCCACAAAACTACAACTTTCTTATATTTGATAAAGGGGCTAAAAGCATGCAATGGAGGAAGGATAGCATCTTCAACAAATGGTGCTGGGAAAATTGGAAATCCATATGCAACAAAATGAAATTGAATCCCTTTCTCTCGCCATGCACAAAAGTTAACTCAAAATGGATCAAGGAGCTTGATATCAAATCAGAGACACGGCATCTGATAGAAGAGAAAGTTGGCTACGACCTACATGCTGTGGGGTCGGGCTCCAAATTCCTCAATAGGACACCCATAGCACAAGAGTTAACATCTAGAATCAACAAATGGGACTTACTCAAACTAAAAAGTTTTTTCTCAGCAAAAGAAACAATAAGAGATGTAAATAGGGAGCCTACATCATGGGAACAAATCTTTACTCCTCACACTTCAGATAGAGCCCTAATATCCAGAGTATATAAAGAACTCAGAAAATTAGACAATAAGATAACAAATAATCCCATCAACAAATGGGCCAAAGACTTGAACAGACACTTCTCAGAGGAGGACATACAATCAATCAACAAGTACATGAAAAAATGCTCACCATCTCTAGCAGTCAGAGAAATGCAAATCAAAACCACCCTAAGATACCATCTCACTCCAGTAAGATTGGCAGCCATCACGAAGTCAAACAACAATAAGTGCTGGCGAGGATGTGGGGAAAAGGGTACACTTGTACATTGTTGGTGGGACTGCAAATTGGTGCAGCCAATTTGGAAAGCAGTATGGAGATTTCTTGGAAAGCTGGGAATGGAACCACCATTTGACCCAGCTATCCCCCTTCTGGGTCTATTCCCTAAAGACCTAAAAAGAGCATGCTACAGGGACACTGCTACATCGATGTTCATAGCAGCACAATTCACAATAGGAAGACTGTGGAACCAACCTAGATGCCCTTCAATAGACGAATGGATAAAAAAAAATGTGGCATTTATACACAATGGAATATTACTCTGCATTAAGAAATGACAAAATCATAGAATTTGGAGGGAAATGGATGGCATTAGAGCAGATTATGCTCAGTGAAGCTAGCCAAGCCCTAAAAAACAAATGCCAAATGTCTTCTTTGATATAAGGAGAGTAATTAAGAACAGACTAGGGAAGAAGAGCACAAGAAGAAGACCATCATTAAACAGGGTTGAGAGGTGGGAGGGAAAGGGAGAGAGAAGGGAAATAGCATGGAAATGGAACGAGACCCTCAGGTTTATACAAAATTACATACAAGAGGAAGTGAGGGGAAAGGGAAAAATAATACAAGGGGGAGGAATGAATTGCAGTAGTGGGGGTAGAGAGAGAAGAGGGGAGGGGAGGGGAGGGGAGGGGGGATAGTAGAGGATAGGAAAGGCAGCAGAATACAACAGACACTAGGATGGCAATATGTAAAGCAATGGAAGTGAAACTGATGTGAATCTGCAATCTGTATAAGGGGCAATATGGGAGTGCATAACCCACTTGAATCAAAATGTGAAATATGATATATCAAGAAATATGTAATGGAGGGGTAAGACAAGATAATACAAATGGAAGAAATGATTTACAGTAGAAGGGGTAGAGAGAAAAGGGGAGGGGAGGGGAGGGGAGGGGGGATAGTAGAAAATAGGACTGACAGCAGAATAAATCAGACACTAGAAAGGCAATATGAGAATCAATGGAAGGGTAACTGATGTGATACAGCCATCTGTATACGGGGTAAAGTTGGGAGTTCATAACCCGCTTGAATCAAACTGTGAAATATGATGTATTAAGAACTGTGTAAGGTTTTGAACGACCAACAATAAAAAAAAAAAAAAGCAGAGGTTGGCAATTGGGGTGCAGAAAAACCGTTACAGAGAACAAACTTTGAAGACTGCGGTATAGAAAAAATGTTACAGAGAGCATAGGTTGGAGACTCGGGTACAGAAGGATAGATACAGAGAGCAGAGGTTTTAGACTGGGGTTTAGAAAGACTGACAGAAAGCAGAGTTTGAACACTGGGGTACAGAAGGACAAGTTATGGAGAGCAGACTTGGAAACTGCGGTACAGAAGGACTGTTACAGAGAGCAGATGTTGGAGACTGGTTAGCAGAAGGACTGTTGCAGAGGACAGAGGTTGGAGACTGGGGTGCCACAGGACACATGCAAAAAGGAGAGGTTAAAGACTGGGGTAGAAAAGGAATATTACAGAGACCAGAGTTTGGAAACTGGGGTGCAGAAGGATCTTACAGAGAACAGAGGTTGGAGACTGTGGTGCAGAAGTACTGTTGCAGAGAGCAGAGGTTGGAGACTGGGGTTCAGAAGGACTATTGCAGAGAGCAGATGTTGGAGACTGGAGTACAGAAGGAAACTGTTGCAAAGAGGAGAAGTTGGAGACTGGGTGCAGAAGGACTGCTATAGAGAGCAGAGTTTGGAGACTGGGTTTCTTAAGTATCTTATATAGAGCAGAGGATGGAGACTGAGGTGCAGGGGGACTGTTACAAAGAGCAGTGGTTAGAAACTGGGGTGCAGAAGAATCATGGAGAGCAGAGGTATCAGACTAGGTGCAGGTGAATATGTACAAAGAGCAGTAGTTGAAGACTGGTGTGTAGAAGGACTGTTACAGAGAGTAGAGATTCGAGACTCAGGTGCAGAAAAACTGTTACAGGAAGCAGAGTTTGGAAATTGGGGTGCAGAAGGACCATTACAGAGAACAGAGTTTGGAGACTGCGGTACAGGACTGTTACCAAGAGCAGAGGTTGGAGACTGGGGTGCAGAAGGACTCTCACATAGAGCAGAGTTTGGAGACTGGGGTGCAGAAGGATCTTTCAGAGAGCGGAGTGTGGGGACTGGGGTGCAAAAGGTTCGTGGCAGAGAGAAGAGGTTGGAGACTGGGAAGTAGATGGCCTGTTTCTGAGAGCAGAGTTTTGAGACTGGGGTGCCGAAGGCCTGTTACAGAGAGCAGAGTTTGGGGACTCGGGTGCAGAAGGACTGTTACAGATTGCATACTTTAAAGACTGGGTTTCAGAAGGATCTTACAGAGAACAGAGGTTAGAGACTGAGGTGCAGAATGACTCTTACAGAGAGCGGAATTTGGAGACTGGGGTGCAGAAGGATTGTTGCCGAGAGCAGAATTATCAGACTGAGGTTCAGAGAGACTGTTGCATAGAGCAGATGTAGGAGACTTGGGTGCAGAAGGACTGTTGCAGAGAGTAGAAGTTGGAGACTGGGGTTCAGAAGGATCGTTGCAGAGAGCAGAGGTTGGAGACTGGGGTGCAGAAGGACTCTTACAGAGAGCAGAAGGTGGAGAATAGGTTGAAGAAGGCTTGTTACTGAGAGCAGAGTTTGGAGGCTGGGGTGCAGAAGGACTTTTAGAGAGAGCAGAGAATGGAGACCGGGTTGCAGAAGGATGTTACAGAAAGCAGAAGTTGGAGACTGAGGTGCGGAACCACTGTTACAGAGAGAAGAGTTTGGAGACTGAGGTGCAGAAGGACCGTTGCAGAGAGGAGACTTGGAGACTGAGGTGCAGAAGGATTGATACAGAGAGAAGAGTTTTGAGACTGGGGTGCAGAAGAACTGATAGAGAAAGCAGAGGTTGGAGACTCTGGTGCAGAAGGACCCTTACAGAGAGCAGCGGTTGGAGACTGCAGTACAGAAGAACTGTTACAGAGAGCAGAGGTTGGAGACTGGGCTGGAGAAGAACTGTTTCATAGAGCAGATGTTGGAGTCTGGGGTACAAAACGACTGTTCCAGAGAGCAGAGAATGGAGACTGGGGTATAGAAGGACTGTTGCAGAGAGCAGAGGTTGCAGACTGAGCTGCAGAAGGAATGTTACAGAGCGCAAAGTTTGAAAACTGGGGTGGAAAACGACAGATACAGAAAGCGAGTTTGGATACTGGGGTGCATAAGAACCCTTACAAAGAACAAAGTTTGGAGACTGCGGTACAGACGGACTGTTACAGAGAGCAAAGTTTAAAGACTGGGGTGCAGAAGAATTGTTATGGAGAACAGAGTTTGGAGACTGGGGTGCAGAAAAATTGTTGGGGTGAGCAGAGTATGGAGAATGAGTTGTTGAAAGACTGTTGCAGAGAGCAGAAGTTGAAGACTGGGTTATAGAAAAACTGTTGAAGAGAGCAGATGTTCGGTGAAGAAGGACTGTTGCAGATCGTAGACGTTGGTGACTGGGGTTCAGAAATAATCTTACAGAGAGCAGAGGTTAGAGAATGGGCAGAAGAAGCCCTGTTCTAGAGAGCGGAGTTAGGAGACTGGGGTGCAGAAGGACTGTTAGAGAGAGCAGAGTAAGGAGACTGTGTTGCAGAAGGATCATACAAAGAGCAGAGTTTTGAGACTGAGGTGCAGAAGGACTGTTGCAAAGAGCAGAGGTTGGAGACTGGGATGCAGAAGGACCTTTGTAGAGAGAAGAGGTTGGAGACTGAGGTGCAGAATTATTGTTACAGAAAGCAGAGTTTGGAGACTGGGTTGCAGAAGGACTGTTTCAGTGAGCAGAGGTAGGAGACTGGTGTTTAAAAGGATCTTACAGAGAGTGAAGGCTGGAGACTGGGGTGCACAAGGAATGTTGCAGAGAGCAGAGGTTGAAGACTGGGGTACTGAAGGACTGATACAGAAAGCAGATGTTGGAGACTGGGGTGCAGAAGAACCGTTACAGAGATCAGAGGTAGGAGACTCTGGTTCAAAAAAACTGTTACAGAAAGCAGAGGTTGAGACTGGGGTGCAGAACGACTGTTACAGAGAGCAGAGGTTGGAGACTGGGGTGAAGAATGACTAAAAGAGAAAGCAGATGTTGGAGACTGGGGTGCAGAAGGACCATTACAGAGAGCAGAGGTAGAAGACTCCAGTTCAGAAGGACTGTTACAGAGAGCAGAGGTTGGAGACTGGGGTGCATAAAAACTGTTACAGAGAGCAGAGTTTGGAGACTTGGGTGCAGAAGGTATGATAGAGAAAGCAGATGTTGGCGACTGGGGTGCAGAAGAACCGTTACAGAGAGCAGAGATAGGAGACTCCGGTTCATAAGGACTGTTACAGAGAGCAGATGTTGGAGACTGGGGTGTACAAGGACCGTTGCTGAGAGCGAAGTTGGAGACTGAGGTGCAGAAGGAATGTTGCAGAGAGCAGAGGTTGGAGACTGGGGTGCAGAAGGCTCGTTGCAGAGAGTAGAGGTTGGAGACTTAGGTGCAGAAGGCCTCTTACAGAGAGCAGAGTTTTGAGACTTGAGTGCAGAAGGCCTGTTACAGAGAGCAGAGGTTGGAGACTGGGGTTCAGAAGGACTGTTACAGAGAGCAGAGTTTGGAGACTAGGTTGCAGAAGGATGTTACAGAGAGCAGAGGTTGGAGACTGAGGCCCAGAAGCACTGTTACAGAGAGAAGAGGTTGGAGACTGAGGTACAGAAGGACTGTTTCAGAGAGAATTCTTAAAGACTGAGGTGCAGAAGGATTGATACATAGAGCAGAGGTTGGAGACTGGGGTGCACAAGAACTGATACAGAAAGCAGAGTTTGGAAACTTGGGTGCAGAAAGACCCTTACAGAGAGCAGAGGTTGGAGACTGCAATACAGAAGGACTGTTACAGAGAGCAGAGGTTGGAGACTGTGTTGGAAAAGAACTGTTTCAGAGAGCAAATGTTTGAGTCTGCGGTGCAAAAAAACTGTTGCAGAGAGCAGAGGATGGAAACTGGGGTGTAGAAGGACTGTTGCACAGAACAGAGGTTGCAGACTGAGTTGCGGAAGGACTGTTACAGCGAGCAGAGTTTGGAGACTGTGGTGGAAAACGACGGATACAGAGGGCTGAGGTTGGATACTGTGGTGAATAAGGACCCTGACAAAGAACAAATGTTGGAGACTGCAGTACAGAAGGACTGTTACAGAGAGCAGAGGTTGGAGCCTGGCGTGCTGAATAACTGTTTTAGAGAACAGAGTTTTGAGACTGGGGTGCAGAAGGATCGTTTCAGAGAGCAGAGGTTGGAGACTGGGGTGCAGAAGGATCCTTAAAGAGAGCAGAGTTTGGAGACTGTGGTGCAGAAGGACTTTTACAGAGAGCACAAGTTGAAGACTGGGGTGCAGTAGGTATTTTACAGAGAGCACAGGTTGGAGACTGAGGTGCAGCAGGACCCTTACAGATACCATAGGTTGGAGACTGCAGTACAGAAGAACTGTTTCAGAGAGCAGTGGTTGGAGACAGGTGTGCAGTAGGATCTGACAGACAGCATTTTTTGGAGACTGGGGTGCAGAAGGATTGTTGCTGAGAGCAGAGGTTGGAGACTTGGGTGCAGAAAGATCGTTGAAGAGAGAAGAGGTTGAAGACTGGGTCAAAAGGCCTGTTACAGAAAGCAGAGTTTGGAGATTGGGGAGCAGAAGACCTGTTACAGAGCAGGGCTTGGAGACTGGGGTGCGGAAGCACAGTTACAGAGAGCAGAGTTTAAAGACTGTGTTGTAAAATGATCTTACAGAGAGCAGAGGTTGGAGACTGAGGTACAGAAGGACTGTTACAGAGAGAAGATGTTGGAGACTGATGTGCAGAAGGATCGTTGCAGAGAGCAGAGTATTCAGACTGAGGTGCAGAAGGCCTGTTACAGAGAGCAGAGGCTGCTGACTGGGGTGTAGAACGACTGTTGCAGAGAGTAGAGGTTGGAGATTGGCGTCCAGAAGGATTGTTGCCGACAGCAGAGGTTGGAGACTGGGATGGAGAAGGACTGCTGCAGAGAGTAGAGGTTGGAGACTGAGGTGCAGAAGGACTGTTACAGAGAGCATAGGTTGGAGACTGGGGTTTAGAAGGACTGATAAAGAAAGCAGACCTTTGTGACCTGGGTGCAGAAAGACTGTTGCAGAGAGCAGAGTTTTGAGACTGAGGTGGAGAAGGACTGTTGCAGAGAGAAGATGTTGGAGACTGGGTTGCAGAAGAACTGTTGCAGAGAGCAGAGATTGGATAGTGGGGTGCACAAGAAGTATTGCAGAGAGCAGAGGTTTCAGACAGTGGTTCAGAAAGACTGTTACAGAGAGCAGAGTTTGGAGAATGTGGGGCAGAATGACTGATACAGAAAGCAGAGGTTGGAGACTGGGGTGCAGAAAAAACCCTTACAGAGAACAGAGGTTGAAGAATGCGGTACAGAAGGACTGTAACAGAGAGCACTGGATGGAGATTGGGGTGCAGAATAAGTGTTGTAGAGAACAGAGGTTGAAGACTCGGGTGCAGATGGAGCATTGCAGAAAGCAGAGGTTGGAGACTGGGTTTCAGAAGGATCTTACAGAGAGTAGAATTAGAACACTGAGATGCAGAAGAAGTGTTGCAGATAGCAGACGTTTGAGATTGGGGCGCAGAAGTACTGTTGCAGAGAGCAGAGTTTGGAGTGTGAGGTGCAGAAGGACTGTTACAGAGACCAGAGGTTAGAGACCGGGGTGCAGAAGGACTGATACAGAAAGCAGAGTTTGGAGACTGGGGTGCAGAAATACCGTTACAGAGAGCAGAGGTTGGAGACTGCAGTAAAGAAGGACTGATACAGAGAACAGAGGTTGGAGACTTCAGTGGAAAAGGACTGTTACAGAGAGCATATTTTGGAGACTGGGGTGAGGAATGACTGTTGCAGAGAGCAGAGGTTGAAAACTGGTGTACAGAAAGACTGTTGTAGAGAGCAGAGGTTGCAGAGTGAGGTGCAGAAGGACTGTTAAAGAGAGCAGAGTTTGGAGACTGTGGTGCAGATGGACTGTTGTAGAGAGCAGATGTTGGAGACTGGGGTGCAGAAGGACTGTTGCATAGAGTAGAGTTTGGAGACTTGGGTGCAGAAGGACTATTGCAGAGAGTAGAGGTTGGAGATTGGGTTGCAGGAGAACTGTTGCAGAGAGTAATATTTGGAGATTGGGGTGCCACAGGACTGTTGCATAGAGCAGAGGTTGGAGACTGGGTTTCAGAAGAATCATTGCAGAGAGTAGGGTATGGAGACTGGGGTATAGAAAGAGTGTTCTAAAGAGCATAGGTTAAAGACTGGTGTGCAGAAAGACTGTTTCAGAGAGCAATTGTTGATGACTGAGGTACAGAAAATCTTTTACAGAGAGCAGTGTTTGGAGACTGGGGTGCAGGACTGATACTGAGAGCAGAGTTTGGAAACTGGGGTGCAGAAAGATCTTACAGAGAGCAGAGTTTGGAAACTGAGGTGCAGAAGGACTGTTACAGAGAGCAGAGTTTTGAGACTGGTGTGCAGAAGGACTGTTAAAGAGAGCAGAGATCAGAGAATTGGGTGCAGAAGGCCTGTTACAGAGAGCAGAAGATGGAGACTGGTGTGCAGAATGCCTGTCACAGAGAGCAGACTTTGGAGACTAAGGTGCAGAAGGACTGTTACAGAAAGCAGAGTTTGGAGACTTCTTTTCAAAAGGATCATACAGAGAGCAGAAATTTGAGACTGAGGTGCAGAAACACTGTTACAGAGAGTAGATGTTGAAGACTGAGGTGTAGAAAGACGATTGTAGAGAGCAGAGGTTGGAGACTGAGGTGCACAAGGAATGTTGAGGAGTGTAGAGTTTGGAGACTTTGCTGTAGAAGGACTGTTGCAGAGAGCAGAATTTGAAGACTGAGGTGCAGAAGGATTGTAAAGAGAGCAGAGGTTTGAGACTTGAGTGAGGAAGGACTGATAGAGAAAGCAGGGGTTGGAGACTGGTGTGCAGGACAGTTACAGAGAGAATAGTTTGGAAACTGCAGTACAGAAGGACTGTTAAAGAGAGCAGAGGTTGGAGACTGGGGTGCAGAAGAAGTGTTTTAAAAAACAGAGGTCGGAGTCTTGGGTGCAGAAGGACCGTTGCAGAGAGAAGACTTGGAGACTGAGGTTTAGAAGGATTGATACAGAGAGCAGAGGTTGGAGACTGGGGTGCAGTAGGACTGTTACAGATAGCAGAGGTTGAAGATTGGGTTGCAACATAAATCTTGAAGAGAGCAGAGGTTGGAGTCTGACATGCAGAAGGACTGATACAGAAAGCAGAGTTTGAAGCCTGGGGTGCAGAAGGACCATTACAGAGAGCAGAGGTTTGAGACTACAGTACAGAAAGAATGTTACAGAGAGCAGAGTTTGGAGACTGGGGTGTAGAAGTACTGTTACGGAGAGAAAAGTTTGGAGAATGGGGTGCAGAATAAGTGTTGTAGAGAACAGAGGTTGGAGACTCGGGTGCAGAAAGACAATTGTAGAAAGCAGAGTTTGGAGATTGGGGCGCAGAAAGACTGTTGCGTAGAGCAGAGATTGGAGTCTGAGGTGCAGAAAAACTGATACAGAAAGCAGAGTTTGTAGACTGAGGAGCAGAAGGATAGTTACAGAGAGCAGAGTTTGGAGACTGCAGTACAGAAGGACTGTTACAGAGAGCAGAGGTTGGAGACTGGGGTGGAGTAGGGTTGTGGAAGAGAGCAGATTTTGGAGACTGGTGTGCAGAAGGACTGTTTCAGAGACAAGGTTAAAAATTTTGGTGTAGAAGGACTGTTGCAAAGAGCAGAGTTTGCAGAGTGAGGTTCATAAGGATTATTACATAGAGCAGAGTTTGGAAACTGTGTTGCAGAAAGACTGTTACAGAAAGCAGAGGTTGGAGACTGGGGTTAAGAAGGACCCTTACAGAGAATAGAGGTTGAAGATCCTTGTACATAAGAACTGTTGTAGAGAACAGAGGTTGGAGACTGAGTGCAGAGGGAACATTGCAGAGGGACCATTGCAGAGAGCAAAGTTTGGAGACTGGGGTGCAGAAGGACTGTTGAAGAGAGCAGATATTGGAGACTTGGGTGTAGAAGGACTGTTGCAGAGAACATAGGTTGGAGATTGGTGTGCAGAAGGACTGTTGCAGAGAACAGAATTTGGACACTGAGGTGCAGAAGGACTGTTACAGAGAGCAGAGGTTGGAGACTTGATTTCAGAAGGACTAATACAGAAAACAGAGGTTTAAGACGGGGTGCTGAAGGACCATTACAGAGAGAAGTTTTTGGAAACTGCAGTACAGAAGGACTGTTACAGAGAGCAGAGGTTGGAGACTGGGGTGGAGAAGAACTGTAGAAGAGATCCGATGTTGGAGACTGGTGTGCAAACGACTGGTGTAGAGAGTAGAGGTTGGAGATTGGGGTGTAGAAGAACTGTTATAAAGAGGAGAGTTTTGAGACTGGAGTGAAGAAGGACCATTGCAGCGAGGAGAGGTGGGAGACTGAGGTGCAGAATGATTGTTACAGAGTGCAGAGGAAGGTTACTGGGGTACAGAAGGACTGATCCAAAGAGCAGAGGTTGGAGACTGGGGTGCAGAAGGCCTGTTACAGAGAGCAGAGTTTGGAGACTGAGGTGATGAAGGATCCTTACAGAGAGCAGATGTTGCAGACTGAGGTGCAGAAGGACTTTTACTAAGAGGAGAGGTTGGAGACCGGGTGCAGAAGGACTGTTGAAGAGAGCAGAAATTGGAGACTGAGGTGCAGAAGGAGTGTTACAGAGAGCAGAGTTTTCAGACTTTGGTGCAGAAGGACTGATACAGAGAGCAGAGTTTGGAGACTGGGTTGCAGACGTCCTGTTACAGAGAGCAGAGGTAGGAGACTGGGTGCAGAAGGGCTGTTACAGAGAGCAGAGTTTGGAGACTGGTGTGAAAAAGGACGGTTGCAG
>NW_027522560.1:0-99770 GCF_052094955.1 Ictidomys tridecemlineatus | reverse complement strand
ATATAAAATTGATCTAACCAGCATAATATCCCAGTTGTGATTAATAACAGGGATTCTATAAGTCTATAGCAGTTTCAAAATATTTTCAAAGTCTTATGCTTTGCAATTACAATTTTGCTTCACTGTATTTCCCTTTTCAGTAAGTGGGGATTGATGTCTCTTAGCATGACAGTGATTCTTTGTTTTCATTCAACCCTCTCAGTGTTTTCTTTGTGTGCTTGGAAAGTATGAAGTACGTAGTGAATGTATTTACTCTTAATTCAGAACCTAGGAATAGGGTCCTTTTCTCTCTTTTGCCTCTTTTCAAAGTTATTTTTAATTTAAAACATCTTCTATGTCCTATAACTATCTTAAAGTATGTTTTCTGTACTATAATTTAGACAGCCAAAGTTTTGTTCAATTACTTTTGTATGTGTTATTATTATATCTCTTTGCTTTCAGTATGTGTGTATTCTTAGATTTAGAGTATCCTGTAGACTATCTACAATTGCAATATTTAGAGTGAATTCAGATATCTAAGTTTTGTTTTAATCAGAATTTTGTAATCTTGCATTTGCCAAAAAAAGTCTAAAAATGAAGAATCTCCTACTCATACTGTATGAGTATCAACTTGACTTCACTTTATTAAAAAACTGAATATATTTATGTGTCCTTTTAAAATCATATTTTTGTTACAGTTATATATGCCTACTAACAGTATTGTTGGTATGCTTTTTTCTTTCAAATTTTATTGCAAAATTACATGTTTGGAGACCTGTAATTACAATAAAATAGAATTATTTTTGCCAAGAAATCTTTAAAATTTTATATGACTTATGATGCTGTGCACTTACATTTTATTATGAAGGATTGATTACCTTTAGTACTTTTTGGAGAACAGATCCAGTGTTGATGAATAGTGTGTATATTTTTACATGTTTAAAGTCTTCATTTTCCTTCTCTTTTGAAAGGTAGTAGCTGTGAATATAATTTCTTGGTTGATAATTTTATTCTTTCATTCCTTGAATATAGATAGACTTGAATTCCTTCCTGTGTTGTGAAGATTGGACTAAGGATTTCACAATTATATAGTTACACATTTCTAGGTGACCCTTCTTTTTCTCTTGGATGCTCTCAGTATCCTGAGTTTTTAAACATGGATTTACAACCTACTTTAATCTTTACAACTTGTAGAAAACTGAGCTGCTTGGATGTTTCATTTTTCCTATTTTCTGAGGTGTGTTTATTTGTACTGGAAAGAGAACTTAAGGGCGATTTAGCATTTTGCATTTTTTACTTTGTCTGGCCTTCAAATTTTGATGCTCTAGCTCAACCTCCTATGTTTCTATGTACAACCACTCCTGACTCTTTCAGACCTTTTCTAAAGAAAGTCTTTCAACATACATTTTCTGCTTATTACTATTAACAATTCTTGACTAATTTTTATTCTGTTTTATGTGTGTTAGTTTAGTTCAGTAAACTTCTTTTAAATGATAATTGACTATTTCCTTTGAGTGATTCATAACTTTGCTTACAGTTGATTTAGCCATGTTTTTTTCTGTTGGTAAGCAGGGACCCCTTTTTGAACAGTCCCCAAATATTCACATGTTTCATATTTTTATATTTTAATGAAACAGAAGAAAGTTGGTAGATTTTGAAAATGTATTCTGAAGGAGGAAACTCTTTGTGTAACACAATGCATTTTTCTCTACTATATTACTGTCCATAATAATGTACTCATCTTGGATACTGTGAACACAAAGATGATTAGGAAAATCTTCAAAATAATTTTCTGTGTGTATTTTTATTTGATTTATATATTTCTACAGTAATGATGGACTTGGATTTAATAATCCACACCCCTGCTGATGTAATTTTTTGCTGTAATTTCTTATGTCTAAAAAATACACTCAGCCCAGTTCAGTAAATAAACATGTTTGTTATTTTTATTTATTACAGCCATGACTTCCCATCATCATCGACAAATTTTCCCAGAGCAGGGAATAAATGAGAGAGAGGGAAGATATGGAAAGTGCGACTTTGACTATTTACAACCAAAAAAACAATGGGAAAATATAGGTGAGAGTAAAGTTCAAAAATTGTATTATAATAGACAAAATCAATCCGTAGTTCATATTTATGATAAAAAATTTTGGTCAATAGACACCAGAGAAAATTAATATCTGAAAAAAATTCAATGTATTCCAATTATTTTGAGGAGTTTTATGTCTTTAAGAATAAATTCACAGCCATTTTTGAACTAAAAGACAATGTGGAAAATTTGAAATCTAGTCCATGCATCAGTTTTCAACTTGGCCAATTATAAAAGTAGCACTAATTTAAAATTCCAGTCAAACATTTGCACAGAAAAGATATTTCTAAAAGTGATTCTTTTGGGAGTTTCTTTATAAAATATCCATTTTCTGAAACAAAAGATTAATTTCTGCTCGTGCCCAAATGAACAATATTAAGAATTGTCGAAATGTTTCTACTTCCCCACTATAGCTTAATGACAATTCTGATACAGATTTCTGGAAAGTGCACTATATAGATAATGCTATAAGTAACACAATAAGCCACAATTCTGATACAGATTTCTGGAAAGTGCACTATATAGATAATGCTATAAGTAACACAATAAAATACACTGGTCATTACTCTACCCTGAGTAATGACCAGTGTATTTTCCTTGGTGATAAAATTTATGAATATAGAGAAATTCTAATCCTTTTCTAAAAGAAATTTACCAAGATGACCATGTAGGAAAGTCTTGCTTTAGTGATCAAAAACTATTATTCATTAAAATATTCTTAGGCAAGACAAAACCTGCAAGTGTAAAATATGTGAAAGGGCTCTTAACCACAGTGCAAAGCTTGCTTAATACAAGAAAATTTATAGGGAAAGACAGCCCCATATGTATAGAAGATATTCAGCAGGCAAATGCTTTGATATATTTTTTAAACACAGCAGATACTATGACAGTGATAAATTCCACAAATTTAAAGAATGTGAAAAAACTTTTAGTGAAAAGTTATAACTTGTTAAGTAACAAAGGATTTATACTAAAGGAGAGACCTGTAAATGTAAAAAGTGTGTGAAATCCTTAAAGTGTTTTTCACCCTTACTGAACACCAAAAAATTTATTCTGCAGAGAAGACTTACCAATGTGAAGAATGCAATGCACTCAAGAACATTACTCAACATCACAGTGTTTATACAGGAGATATGCCATGCAAATGCAAAGAATGTGACAAAACTTCTAATACAAGCTCCAATCTTATTTGTCACCAGTGGACACACCCTGGAGTAATGCCCTACATATGTAAACAATTTTGCAAAGGTTTCAGTCAAAAACCAAGTCTTAAAAATTACCAGAGCATTCATACGGGAGAGAAGCCCTACATTTGTAAAGTGTATGACAAAAGTTTTAATACAAACTCACAGCTTAATCAACACAACAGGATTCATACTGGAGAGACGCCCTACAAATGTAAAGTATGTGGCAAGAGTTTCAGTCAAAAATCATCAGTTACTCAGCACCAGCGAATCCACACTGGAGAGAAGCCCTACAAATGTAATGTGTGTGGCAAGAGTTTTAATATAAACTCGAATCTTAATCGCCACAACATGATTCATACTGGAGAGAGGCACTACAAATGTACAGTGAGTGGCAAGAGTTTTAATACTAACTCAAATCTTGATAGCCACAACAGGATTCATACTAGAGAGAAGCCCTACAAATGTAAAGTGTGTGGCAAGAGTTTCAGTCAAAAATCATCAGTTACTCAGCACCAGCGAATCCACACTGGAGAGAAGCCCTACAAATGTAAAGTGTGTGGCAAGGGTTTTAATATATACTCGGATCTTCATCGCCACAACAGGATTCATACTGGAGAGAAGCCCTACAATTGTAATGTGTGTGGCAAGAGTTTTAGTCAAATATCATCACTTATTCGGCACCACCGAATCCACACTGGAGAGAAGCCCTACAAATGTAAAGAGTGTGCCAAAGCGTTTAATAGCACATCACAGCTTAATTGTCACAAAAGGATTCATACTGGAGAGCAGCCCTACAAATGTAAAATGTGTGGCAAGAGTTTCAGTCAAAAATCATCACTTACTAAGCACCTAAGAATCCACACTGGAGAGAAGCCCTACAAATGTAGAGAATGTGGCAAAGATTTTAATCAACAATCATCACTTACTCGACACCAGAGAACCCATACTAGAGAGAAGTCTTATAAATGTGAAGAATGGCAAAGCTTTTAATATTGAAGATCACATCTTAGTAACATTATACATTTTATACTGGAGAGAAGTTTTACAATGAAAACATTGCATCAGTGGCTTTGAGGATGAGTCAACACTTATTTCACAGTAGTTCAACACTATTTCACACCAGAGACATGATAGCACAGAAATCATATAAATGTAAAATAGGTGAAAGAGTCTCCAATAGTTGTTAACACCCCACTCAGCACCTCAGAATTAATACGAGTGAGAGAACATGGGAAAAAATTTTTGCAAAGCTTTTGGCCATTGATCAAACATTTTTAAAACACTGGAGGATTTATAGCATATAGAAACCCAAAGAATGTGTCCAAGACTTTATTCAAATTTCCAACATTTTTAAATTTCTGACCTCATATCTGTACCAAATGTGAAGTAGCATTTGTCCAAAGTGTGTACCTTAAATAACAGGAAAATATTTACAAAAACAGCTTGACAAATATAAAGATTGTAGTAAGTTTCTCATGTATAGCCCATTCCTTGAAGTATTTGGGACCTAGGTGGAAAAAAGAATCATTTAAATGTAGAAAATGGGTAATTGCTTTTGACATTTGCTGAAAATTTTCTTAACATCTTTAGCTGGTATTGCAGAAATAAGAAAATACAAGTATAGAATTGTGCATCCCTAAAAGAATATAATTTTAGTATAAATCAACAATTACTAAAGAGTCTCATTTTTCACAACTGGAGAAATAATAATACTCAGAGTTGATTATTTCAGAAGTCTCTTAAGATTTATATGAAATTTAAAATTTAAATTTTTAAGAGTCTCTTAAACTTAGGGGCACTTAATCAGTAAACCACATCCTCAGATTTTTTTCTTTTATATTTAGAGACAGGTTTTGCTAAGTTGTATAGGTCCTCACTAAGTTATGAAACATGACTTTGAACTTGCAAAGCTTCTCACATCTCTAGGGTCACGGCATGGTTCACAATGCCTGTTTTACATAGCATTTTTACTTGTATTTCATTACAGATGCAATTTGATACTAAATAAAGTGTGGATTTCTTAATGTAAACCTTGTCATGCATTTAATGATGTAAATAATGCTATAACGTCTCCATTAATTATTTCATATGTTTAATCAAGTATTATTTGGAGAATATTATTTATGTAAATTATATACTCTCTTGTATGTAATTTTGGGAAAATTAAGAAAGTTATAGGAAGGACCCAGGGATACTAAAATAATGCCCAGATATCCCAAGTTTTCATCATGAGGTTAAAATTTTACCTTATAGACTAGCAGTACTCCCCTAAAAGATCTACAACTCCGGAGAGTTATACAAGCTCCCAATCAGGGAGAGGAGAAAGACCAAAAAGACTAGGAGCCAAGGTGCGTATTCAGGCAATAAAGGAGGGTTGCTGAAGGGGGAAAGAGTCTTAATGTTTCCTGGGGAATCCACATGGTTCATAGTCCAATCCTGACTCTTGGACTGAAGAAACCATACAGTTCTTCATGAATTCTATGACTTTCATCACTGAGGTCACTATACTCACATCTAGTGTAGGAAAAACATCATAATTTGGGACCACTTCTTTAGTTTTGCATACCCAGTAAAAAAGTGTAACTAGAAAAATGTAAAATAATGACTGTAGAAAGAAAAATACATACTACAGGAGCATTTATGCCCCCACATTTTTTATCGCATTATATATTTTCATTTTGTAGACCCTTTGGTTCTACTAAATAATTTACAATATAATGTTTGTTATACTTATTGGATTATATGATAGATAGCATGTGTCATGGTCTCCCAGAACTCTCTGCAACCCAGTAATTATAAGATACTATAAAGTAACCCTGTCCCTCTTCAGATCTTATACCTCCAAGAGCCCATGACACCACAGAGAGAGAAACACAATTTTGATTGAAATAAACCTTAGACTCTCATCTACAAGTCCTGTTGAAAAAGTAAAAACACAATATTCTCTGCATATGTGAGCCTTTTGGGTCAACACAACACCACTCACCAACATTTCATTTAACTTATTTGGGAAAATAAATATTGAAATATAATGATAAGTTCTAGGAGAATATTATTCACACCATTCTTTATTCCAAAGGGTAAATATCAAGTTTTCATGCTTATCTCCACATTATTTTATGCAGAAAACTAGCTTCATTTTACATATGAGAGTTTAAACTATTTATAAGGCCAGGAGGGAAGATTCAGTCCTAGAGGTGTAAGGAAAATACTAAAGATCTTCCCTTTTCTTGATTGAATGATGTCTGCAATCCTTGATAAAACAGATAAAGGATGCTGATTTCTCAATGCATCTGGCTTGGTGGCTCACTCATTGAAATCTCAATTTATTTAATCATCTCAAGGCTATCATTCCCTCCTCTAGGATCTGACCTGTTCTTGGGAGGACGTAGTGTTCTTCATGGGATCACTAGGTCATGCAAGATGTTAGAATGAAGTTTTCTTTGTTCTAACTTGTATTTATTTGGCCTCACTTTCAATACAAGTTAGAACAAGACTTCAGACACTCACCTGTGGAGAGGATGCTCTGCCCAGCACTTCCCAGTCAGGACCCTGAAAAGCTCTTTGGGACTCCCCAGTACATAGGTTCAGTGGTTGGGTTTTCCTAGTCTGGCAATACAGTTGCCTGTGTCTGTTACTTTTGCTTTTTCTCTTGCTTTCATAGTATTACTCAAGGAAACACTGTCTTGTGTGATGAGTGTGTCTTCCTTATCTATTGGATCTGACCTGTGAAGTTGAGCAGTTGTCCACATAATGAATGTCACAAACACATGTATGTGTTATCTAATCAGTAACTAGTGTGTCTTTCAACTGCATGATTTATTATTTCATGGGGGAGGAAATTGAGAATGCTTTATTTGAGTGCCCACAGCACTATTCATAGTATTCATAACACTGCTGTGTAATGTTTTCTCTCTGCTCAACTTGTAAGTATTGTTCTTGTGCTGCTTTGTAAAACAAATAGAAAAGAGTTGTAAACCAAAAATTTTGTAATTATAGCTAGTTGCACAGACTGACTTGGGCAACTCTATTTACCATTGTTGTTTTGTATGGGCTCAAGGTACTCTTTTATACTTTTATTTAACCTTAATGACATTACCATTCATTGAAGAGTTTTTAACTGACAAAACTTCTCGGTATACAAATTTTCCCTTGTCAGTTTCACAATTTATTACTCTTTATAGGTATACATGATAGTAGAACAAATTTTGACATATTATACATGGAGTAAAACTTATTTTAGTTAGCATTCCATTCTTGAGATATACATGGTGTGGACCTTCCCTTGTGGTGTATTTATATATAAACATTGAAAAGTTGTGTCTGATTCATTTTACTGTCATTTGTACTCCTATTTATGTTTTCTTTTCTTCAATCCAACTTTTTCTAATCCACTGAATTTCTATTCTCTCCTCTGCCCTTGTTGAGTGCTTTAGCATCTATGTATATTATGTATTATATGTAATGTCTGTTTCATTCTACTATCATTTCTATCCCCATATTCCCTCCCCTTCCTGCAATCCTCTCTACTTAATCTAAATAACTAGTCTTCCCCAACCCCATTGTGAATTAGCATACACTAATTGGAGAGAACATTTGGCCTTAGTGTTTCTGTGTGTAGGGGGATGGGGGTGAGGCTTATTTCACTTAGCATGATATTGTTCAACTCTATCCTTTTACCACCAAATGGCATAGTTTCATTCATCTTTAAAGCTAAGTAATATTCCATTGGTGGGGAAAATTATATGAATACATACATATATCACATTTTATTTATCCATTCATCTGTTGAAGAAAACATAGGTTGGTTCTATGGCATAACTAATGTGAATTGTGCTGCTATAAACATTGGTGCAGCTGTTTTTTGTAGTATGCTGTTTTTAAGTCTTGTGGGTATAGTCCAAAGAGAGGGATAGCTGGGTCAAATGATGTTTCCATTCTGGTTATTCAAGGCGTCTCCATACTGCTTTCCATGTTGGTTGCACCAATTTGGATTCAATCTCATGAGCAATGTGTGAGTGTTCTTTTTTCCCCACAACCTCACCAACATTTATTGTTGCCTGTATTATTAATGATTGCTATTCTGACTGAAGTGAGGTAAAATCTTAAAGTAATTTTGATTTACATTTCCCTAATTGCTAGATAGGTGGAATGTTTTTTTCATATATTTGTAATGGTTATATTGAACTCAGGGGCACTCAACCCCTGAGCCACATCCCTATTTTTATTTTATGTAGAGACACGATCTCACTGATCTGCTTAGTAAATTTATTCCACTGAGGCTGGCTCTGAACTCATGACCCTTTTTCCTCAGCCTTCCAAGCTGCTGAGATTACAGGCAAATACCACCATGTGAACTCCCCAGAGATCTTTCTTTAACTGGTTGGAACCCACTTGGTTCAGTATGTTTTGTCCTAATCTTCACAATTAAAGATGAAATTATTTTCCTCTCTATGAAAAATCAGGGCTACAAAGAGATTGGACTCAAAAACACCTAATTACACAGCATGTCCACGTTACAACAAAAGTGTGATATGCAATTCTTCCCCTCTCCAAAGAGCTCTCCTTGGCTCCACAAAGTTGAGAGTACTGGCCAACCTTCTGCCATGGTGCATTCAGAAGCCACCAAGGAAGTAAGTGTGTATGAGGGACAGAATTCCAGGTGGCACGTTGGTGATTAATAGGCTATGCCAGGGAGTAAGGCAGAGCCCAATCTACTGAAGGCACAAAACTTTCATGTGGCTGGTCCAGGATGGGGGCTGCATGAGGGGATTCTTTTCCTCCACCCCTGATGTGTCTTTCCTAACTGTTCATATGCTGAAATACTTGTTCAATGACTTTCACTCTTTTCCTGTTTTATGTTTCCCTCTCATGTGGCTTTGGAGGTCTCCTGCTTTGGCAATTATTGTGACTTTCTTCTTCAGTTTTCCAACCTTTCTAATCCCTCATTTCTGCCTGTGGATATTAGTTTTCATTTTATATATTTCCATTTACTCCAAATTTCCATTACCTCTAAAAAAAATAAATGTTTAATTCACTATCATGCTTGTACTTACCCTTCACATGTGGATAATGGCAGTGTTCAAGAACTATCTTCTGATTTCTACAACTGGAACATAAGTGGGTCTGCTTGAAATGACTGTCCTTTCTTTTGACTCTAGATAATGGGAATCCTTTTTTAATACAGTGCTTTAATGCTTTTATGTATATTTATATACAGTACCCAGGAGACTGAGCCTGCTTTTTACATGGTTTTCTCTCAGAGATGGTGGAGTTGATCATGTAGGTTTTTAAGAGTGGACTCCAGCTCGGACTCTGCCTTGGCTCTGACTAGATTCCATCTGCCTGTGATTTCTACAACATGTGACCTATAGGTCTTCCTCTTCTTTTCTTAATTTTAATATTTCACTTAGAGCTTGAGCCACAGGACTGTCACTTTCAAAAGGATGACGTACCAAACCATCACTACCCCCAAGAAGGTGTTCTCCATGTACAAACTAGGAAAGAGGGGGCCCATCACACATTTCAGGGCTTCAGGGAAATTATGGGGGTGCCAGGAGTCCCTCACATCAAAGTAAAGGCATTATAGGTTGTGGGACAAGATTGGACTAATTTTATTTTAGGACCAGAATTAGAGTAATTTAAGTTTCCTTATCAACAGGAAAAAATGATCTCAATCAAGATCCTTTTCCAGATGTGTCCATGAAACTTTAAGGGTTTGAAGCCAAGATCTCTTGGATTGCTGTTATCCATCAGAGAAGACAATAAAATTTAGAAGAGATGAAATGTCCCACTGAGGCAGCCACAGTTCTGTGTTCTCCAGTGAGAACTTCTTGCCTTTCTACAGACATTAAAATTACAAATCTGCAGAGACAGAACTTAAACATATCTTTTCCAAAAAACTTACAAGTGTTTGTGCTCTGCTCAGCTTATTCAGGTGACAAAGTACCTCTTTGTCCTCAGATGCAGAGTTAGTGTGGATTCTAAAAAGGGCATTGGAGGAGGGAATTCAATCTACTAGTGAGCTTTTCCAGTAGCTTCTTTGCTTCTCAAAGAAACAAACATCTTTAGAAGACAATATCCTCATTGCACCATACATAACATGGTCCTCTGAGCTCATTAGAACTGTTGGTGCCCAGAGGACCATGTTCTGTATGGTGTAATGAGGATATTGTCTTCTAAAGATGTTTGCTTCTTTGAGATCCTGCTAAAATGAGTCAATTTTTCTTATAGGAAATGTCAGGTTTACTTCTTCATTTTTCAATTTAATAACTTCATGGGACATAACTTACATATGGTATGTCATGTAGAGATTTTAAACACTATAATTTGTATACTTATTACCAGGGAATTAATAAGTTTTTATATTTTGATTGATAATCTTGCTTTGGTCATCTTCTTAACTCATATAACAATTATGGTTTGAGTAATTGTACATTTTTAAATCTTTAGATAGAAATGAGGTTCTATGTTCAAAACCTCATTTTATAGAATGAAATATCACATGGTTAAGAACTTTCAGTTGGTAAATGTCAAACAAGAGACCATGATCAAAAGGAAGTACATTAAGTCTTTTAGAAAATAAAATAAATGTGCTGGTAAATTCCAATTCATGCTGGCAAATTATAGGCTTTTGATAATTCACAAGAATCTGGAAGAATATTTTTATGTATTTGTCCATTCTGTTTTAATCACTAAAAACATTTTGCAATATCTAATAATGGAAATTTGTAAATTCAATTTTGCTTAGAGGAACATTCTGGACATTTGAAATCCATCCTGCCCTGGTCACTTTCAGATTTTTTCTAAAATTTAATTTTTTATGTCATTAGCATGCACAGATGAATGTCACCCCAAGACACACAGAACAAGATAAAGCAGGAAAGATGAAAGCAGATCTTGACTCTTCCATCACAATATCAGTCTGGGAAAATAGAGCCTCCTGCAGGATCGTGTGGATTTTCCAGTGATGAGAGCTTGGGGTCTGCAGAGAAGTGCTTGGGCTCTCTCATCCCTGAGGATGTCCACAGAACAGAGTAGAGGAGAGTGTGGCTGTAGAGTCTCTAATCAAGTCCTCCAGAGACCAAGCAGGAAGCAGGCCTGATTTTATAGTGCAGTTACCATGTATATGTACTCAGGCAGTGCCTAAGCAAAATATAGACAGCCACCAATGTAATGTCTGCTAACTGTCCTTGCAGTGAACAATTAAAGAGTGGGACTGCAACACATGGCCTCGTGCCCAGAGTTGTGCCAATGGGAAAGCAGTTTGCCACTCTCACGCCTAGCATAGAAGGTGGCCTGCCACGCAGACACCCTTAACCTATGCCCTGTATGCAGTATTCCATGCACTTGTCGCCACAGAGAAGCCCTTCTGGGGCCTCTTCTTTCTTGACTTTAAAGAACAATTTCGCTTCTAGTTCCTTTTCTCAGGAGAAATTTTAAATAATAGTAATATAAATATAATAGGTGTAACTGTGAAACCTGAGTTGTATTTTCAAACCCTGACAATTTACAAAAGCAACCCATTGATCTCATATCTACTTCTCACAAAGAGCTGCCATCCAGTAAATTCTTGCCCAGGGTTTGCTCTTTGTGTTACTGGAGGGTGTGTTTTGCAGCAGAGGGGCTGGGTGATGGTGTCACTCTCTCTAATGTGTCTGTCATTTCTCCCTAGTGCTCTTTGTAGATTCCCAGCACACAAAGAGCCACAAGTAAGAGGTTTCTGCCTAGGCTGACATCAGTCCCAAGCCCACTTGCTTGAAGCAAGACCAGTCTCAATTCTCCATATCCCTTTTGTCTGTTTTATTTATTTTACCAAGAGGACATGGGAGGTTTGGCTGTAGTGGTGAAGCTGAGGACAATCCCAAGCTCTAAGTCTGTGTATATGTTATTAGGGGTGACAGATCCTATTTCCTCACCCGTTGTGAGCAGGATGGTGCTCATATTGCATATGGGAGAAGAGATGTTTCTTTCTCACTTTCACCATGGAATGTGCCCACCCAGAGGGTCCAAATAACCCTGACTTGCAACAGGGTATCCTTCGCCTGTAATTCTCTCTACTTCTGTCCTGACCACCAGCTCGTATCCACTGCCTGAGTAGTCCTCACTAGATGGTTGCAACACAGATGATGGTGCATGTATCACACAGCCTCCCCTGACTTTAGTGAGAGCACTATATCTAACATGACTCCTTCCTTGATCCAGATACTAGAGGGAGTCTTTACTATCAGCTATAACAAATAAAACTTGTGATTTTTTTTGAAAATTTCTTTTTCATGTGTGATCTGTTTTTTCTCATCTCCTTACTTGGCCTTTCCTTCTTCTTACCATATGTGAATTCTTCAAATGTAACCTGTTTCAGAAATCTGTGTTAGATTCCCTGTGATTTATATATCCTTCCACACAGAATGCCCACTCTAGGGGGCAGCTTGATTTCTCCAGTGCATAAATGACATGAGTGCCCAGTACAATAGGGCATCTATGGACCAAGCTGGAAGTATCATTCTGTAGACCCTTGTTTGAGGGGTGTTTCTCAGATTACCTCCTTGATGTCAGAGAGCTTGTGTTATGTCTCATGATCTCCTGGACTATGTTGTGCCAGGCATAATGTGCACAGCTGGGAAGGTACATAGCTCAGGATTTCAGTCATCTATGAATCATTCCCATTCTCCAGGATGTTTTTTAACAACAATGGTACCTTAGCATGGACATTACTATAGATATTTCTTCACAACACTACCATGGTACATTTACCATGAGAAAACAATTTTCCAACTGTTTCAAGGTAATGAACAATCCATTCATGAGTTTTGACTATTACTGCAAATTCATGGCACCTGCACACTACTGTTTGTATGACTGCAGATTCCTCAGCTACACTGACCTTAAATTCATCAAATGGCCTCGAGACCCACGTGATTAAAACATGTCATTTATTTAGTGTTAGAAAACTTGGATTGTGTAAGATTCAAATTTTTAAATGAAATAAAGTAGATTCTGTGTGTCACAGAAAAGTGATAGAATGTAGTTTTTGATTTTAAATTTCACATTTGTTGTTTTTGTTGAAACAAGGCAATTTTAAAACCCTCCTCCTTTCCCTTGTACACCAGATTGAATACAGGGCACTTATTCATTAAACTATCTCACCAGCCATTTTTTATATTGGGGAAAATATTGCTAAGTTACTAAACTTTGGCCTTGCAATCCTCTGACTCCTGAGCCAATGGGATTGCAGGAATCCACATACATCTAAAGCAATTTTAAGTTATTTTTTACATGATAATGTATATCAATTTAAGCCTATACTATAAAAATATTTATATAATATTTGACTTACATAAAATAAATTCATAGGAATTGGGATATGCCATTTATATATAGATCTCACCAAAAATAACTAAGGCCTAGTGATTAAATGTGAACCCTAACATTTTGGAGGGTACTAGGAATTAATCTCATGGGCACTCAACTATTGAGCCACATCCCCACTCCTATTTTGTATTTTATTTAGAGACAGCATCTCACCAAGTTTCTCAGGGCCCTGCTGTTACTGGATTTGAAATCAGAATTCTCCAGTCTTAGCCTTACAAAGCACTGGGATTATAGATTACAGTTTTTAAATTTATATTCTTTTTTTCTGGATTTACCATGGGAGACTGTCTTTTTCTAGTGATTTTTCATATTTCACAAATCATGTATGTTTGCACTCATACGTTGAAGCTGAGAAATTTGATCACAAAGAACCACAAAAGAGAAAATATTTTTATATCTGTTATAAAAGACAGTTGGCAAGGAGTGCCAAAAAGCAGTTAAGAGGGAAAAGTAACTCTTAGGTTTTATAGCCCATAATTTGAACTGTATAAGTAATTATTAGACTGTGGACATTCTAAAAAGAGTTCACACGTTTCAAACATCAAAATGATATTTTAGAAGGTACAGATTTGATCACTTCACATGTTCAATTAAAATGCTGGATTCTATATGAAGATACAAATTAATAATTAAAAAATAATTAACACTTCAAGTAGCAAAAATAAACAAAGATGTCTAGAAATACAAATAATGACTCAATAATAGCCTTAAATGTTAGTGGCTTAAACACACCAATCAAAAGACATAGGCTAGTAGCCTGGATTAAATAAAATTCAACCATATTCTGCCTCCAGGAGACTCTGGAAAAGACAGACTGAAGGTGAAATATTGGGAAAACACATACCCCTCACATGAACCTTGAAAGCAAGCAGGGGTCTCCATACTTATATTAAATAAAGTAGACTTCAAGCCAAAGTTAATCAAAATAGATAAAGAAGAACATCTCATACTGCTCAAGGGAACCATACACCAACAAGACATAACAATCATAAATATATATGCCCCAAACAATGGCGCACCTATGTTCAAACAAACTCTTCTCAAGTTCAAGAGTCAAATTGACCACAACGTGATCTGGGGTGACTTTAACACAACTCTCTCACCACTGGATATATCTTCCAAGCAAAAGTTGAATAAAGAAACTATAGAGCTCAATAACACAAGTAATAACTTAATTGACATATATAGAATATATATCAGACCGGAGGAGGAAGCTCGGCACCATGCCAGGCCAGAGGGAGGAGGAAGTCTGGCTCCACCCCATGTGCTAGTCTGGAGGAAGCCCATCAACCCTTAAAACCAGAAATCAAACTTTTAATCATTGAATATTAACAGTTTTCCCATTTTGTTTCCATGATCTAATTTGCATTTTATTTTCACCTTTACATTTTACTTTGCAGTGAACAATTTCTTTAATACTTTCATTTAGATTATTTTCCTATATTTGTGATTTTAACACTGCTCATTGCTACTGTATATAATTTAAATGATTTAATGTTGACCATGACATTATTGAACTTATTCTTATGTTTCATTAGTTTATCGAAATTGCTTAGAGACATTATAACAATAATATTATCATCTGCATATGCCATCTGATTTTTGATGAAAATCATGTTTAATATTCTCCAACAATATTTAGAAGTCAGAAAAGCAAACATTTTTATCTTTTTCTAAAACTAAATTGTGAAACACTTCAGTTAACAACTTTAAATATGAAAACAGTTCATAGCTGCCCTTAAGTGGATTGAAAAAGAATTTTTCTCTGGTCATAATTGGCCATAAGTTTTATAGTAATTTGATAAGTGATTTTACAAAAGGTTTGCTCTATCAAAATGATTTTTGGAAAGTTCCCATATGACAATGTCCCTCTTGGTCATGAAGTCCAGTCACTCTTTTTGTTGTTGTTCTCAGTTTGCTAGGGGTTTTGAATCTCTGCGTCAACATCTATAAAAAGATGGTCTGCAATTTCTATTCTTATGCTGTATTAGCTGGTATATCTGGCCTTACAGAAAGAATTAGTCAATTTTCTTCTTCTACATTTAGACGTGATCATGAATTATTGTTACTGATCCTTATTACATGTTTCATATAAATCACCCGTGAAGGCTCCTTTTTTAAAAATGTGATTACTGTTTTGTTTTTTGGTGAGTCAATTTTTAGAGCTGGGTTTTTGCCAGGTTAGCCTCAAATTCCTTAGCCTAAATACTCCTCCTGCTGTGGCCTCCAAGTAGTGAAGACTAGAGGCATATGCTCCCATATAACCATAGCTGCAAGTATTTTTTGAGAAGTTGAAAAGTTAAATGTTGATTTGTAGGTCTATATTATATTTTGTTGCATCTGGGTCTACTAATGTATTTATTGATTTCTGAAGTAATTTTCAAAGTTGATGATTATCTAGCAATTTATCTCTATTTTTGTGTTTTCCAGGCTCGAGATTTTCTTGGCAATTATCATGGAATAATGAGGAAGCATAATGTGGGAAAATGAGAACCTGGCATTTTGCTAATTGATCTCAAATGCCCCGTGAAGGATGGAGAGTGTGCACCCATAATCCTGTGAGACAAATAAAGAAGAAAAGCTAAATTATCATTTTATGTAGCCTAATACATGATCTTGAGTAACTTTCATATGTCTTTACACACTTTTTTATTTTTTAGGGCAGAATCCAAGTATTTTACCATATTTAAATTAGGTTATGAGGGGTTTATATTAAATTTTGGTGAGCTATGTAAGTTTCTTATATTTTGGATGTTGAGCTTTTTCAGACATGGGGCTAGAACTGGATTTCTTTAACCAAGTCTACTTTTACATTTCATTGATTGATTTCTTTGCTGTATAGAAGCATTTTTAGCTTTATATAGTGTCAGCCGTTTTTCCTTGCACAGTCTCTGCATATTCTATCTAAAACCATTGCCAACACCAATGGCAAAAAATTTTTCTCATTTTCTTCTGTAATTTTTATGCTTTCAGGTTATATCACAATGAGATATAACAACACGCTTGTAGGCTAAATCCTCAAAATGTTGGTAGGTAACACATACTACAGAGGATATACAGAAAAAGAAACACTTGGACATCCTTGCCAGGAACATAAATTTTAATAGACATTAAAAAAAACTATAAGGGGGGTTTTCAAAAAATTATAACTAGAGATGCAATATGACCCAGACATTGAGAATATGCCTGTATATTTAGGATTCTTCATAAAAATAGAATACACAAAAATGTACATGTGTATACAGAAGATATATTTGCTCACATAATCATGGGAGTAATAGTCACCACGTGTTTGCTTACAGGATGGCAACACTGGGAAACTGGTAACAGCTCAGTCCAAGAAGCTGGAAGCTTCACAATATGAGGAAGCAAATGAAGCAGCTGTGGTCCAGGATAGAGGATTTATATGATCCCAGTAGATGAAAAAACAAATAACCTGATCAACAAGTGGGCTAAGGACCTGAACAGATACTTTTCAGGAGAGGATGGATATACAATCAATAAATATATGAAAAAATGCTCATCATCTTTAGGAATCAGAGAAATGCAAATCAAAACTGCTCTAAGATATCATCTCACTCCAGTAAGAATGGCAGCAATTATGAAGACAAACAACAATAAGTGTTGGTGAAGATATGGGGAAAAGGTACACTTATACACTGCTGGTGGGACTGCAAATTGATGAAGCCAATTTGGAAAGTAGTAGGGAGATTTCTTGGAAATATGGGAATGGAAACTCCATTTGTCCCACCTATCCCTCTCCTCAGTCTAAGCACAAAGGTTTGAAAACATCATACTACAAGGACACAGCCACATAAAAGTTTATGGCACCACAATTCACAATAACTAAACTATGGAGCCAACATAAATGTTTTTCAGTGGATGAATGGATAAAAAAAATGTGGCATATATACACAATGGAATTTTACTCAGCAATACAAGAATAAAATCGTGGCATTTGCATGTAAATGGATGGAGTTGGAGGAGATAATAACTGGAGTTAGCCAATGCCACCCCCCTTTAAAAACAAAAAACAAATGTTGAATATTTCTCTGACATAAGGGGGCTGACTTACAGTGGAGTATGCAGTGAGAGCATAGGAGGAATAGATGAATTCTAGATAGGGCAGAGGGGTGGGAAGAAAAGGGAGGAAAACGAGGATTAGCAAGAATGGTGGAATGTGTCATACATCCAAAATACTTGTATGAAGAATGAATTGGGTGTCAACATATGTTTACATAAAAAAGATACAAAAATTGTGGAATATATGTTTATTAAGAATTGTAATGGAAAAGAAAAAAATCACATTAACTTACATTAGGTAGAGGAAAGTGAAAGGAGGGGAAGGCCGGGGATGTGGGGATAAGAAAGAATGAAACAGACATTATTGCTTTATGTATGTATGTATGTGACTGTGTGACCCATGTGATTCTACAATATATACTCAGAAAAATGAGAAATTACATCCCATTTATGTATGATATATCAACGTATATAAATGCATTCTACTGTCATGGATAACTAATTAAAACAAATAAAAAATTTTTAAAAGACCCAGGTAGAGCCAATGGTGCAAGTCCCTAAAGGGGACTTCAAGAAGATTGGAGCATAAGTGAGTTACTGCTTCTCTTGATTTTTTTAAATCAAACCTATTGAACACCAGTATATATGTTCATTAAAGGTATTCCCCATGCTTTCTGACTCAGCCTTCTAGAAGCACACTCAGAGACATCAATACTCTGGGTATCTCAATCCACTCAAATGGACAGCTGACATTAACCACTTCAACAACTGAAGGAAATAAAATCCATCTTTAGGAATATCTACCCTCCCAAGTTAACTGCAATATATCACAACCTAAATATCCAAAGAGTAACTCAGGAAAAAGAAACTATGGTATATTACAGATAATAGCGAAAGAGAGATTTATCATTGTGTTTACACACAAATGTATCAACATAAATATATAACCTTTTCAATATTTAAAAAATTATTTTGAGACAAGGTCTTTTAAGGTGCAGTGGGTGTCACCAAGATGTGAAGCTGGCTCCAAGATCGTGATTCTCCTTCTTCAGCATATCGAGTCCCTAGCATGACAAAAGAAATGTTCCCCCACACCTCACTTATTACTCAAATTTAAAATAAGGATGATGTATATGGCAGCGTTGCCAAAATTTGAAGGCTAGCCTTAGTAGTTTGGTAACATTCTGTCTTAAAACTAAAAAAGATAATGATGGTGGATCTCTGTCACAGGTAAGGCAACCCTGGGTCCAAACCCCAGAAAGAAAAGAATATTCTCCAATAACACAGGCAAACTGGAGGACTTTAGGCTAAGTGAGATGATTCAGATGCAGAAATACATTGTATACTCTATGTTCAGAGCCTGGAAAAAAATAGAATGGATGTGTAGGGAGAGCCTGGTTGTTATCAGGAAGCATCATCAATAATATCACATCATATACTGGAAATTCCAAAAGACAGCAGGATTGTGTTCTTAGTGCAGAATTTGATAATTATGAGAGATTATGGTTTTTATCATCACATAGCAATTGCAAATATTTATGGGTTTCAGTGTGATGTTTATATATATGCATATACATGTATTCATAATATCCAAACATCCTCTTCTGCCGTTGATGCCCCCCCACACACTCCTCAGCCATACTAATCACTATTGTACTTGCACATGATATTATATTAGTTAACATATGAGATGTGACAATATTGTGTATTTTTTCACTTAACATGACATCATCCAATTTCATCCATTTTGCTGACCATTAGAGGAGTTTGTATTGATGGCTGAGTAATACACCATGGTGAATATATAATCTACTTTCTGGTGAATATGTTCAATTGCTTACCTACACCACTGGCTTTTCTCTATATCTGAATTGTTAAACATACTGTTATTCATCTTGAATTTATGTAACAAAAGAAAGCAACAACTACAAAAGAATGAAGAAACTGGGAGTGGGGGCACATACTTGCAATCCCAATGGCTTGGGAGGCTGAGGCAGGAAATTCACGAGTTCAAAGACAGTCTCAGTAAATTAATAGGGACCTATACAACTCAGTGAAACCCTGTTTCTAAAAAAAATATTAAACATGACTGGGGAAGCGGCTTTGTGATTGAGTGATACTGGGACCTATCCCTAGTATATCCCCCCCCAAAAAAAATAAATAAACTAGAAAACTATGTCCTAACCTGATTTTACCAAGTGAAAAGAAGCCAAGGCATAAGAAAAATCACATTCTTTAAGTTTGTTAATATAAAGTTAATAAGCTATCTCTGAATCTTTCACAAAGTGCAATATTTTGAGAGCATTCAGTAGGTTATATTACATGAAAAACTGCTCTTGTGCAAATAATGAAATAAAACCTTAGCAAGGTGTGCTGGTGCATGACTGTAATCCCAGTGTCTCTGGAGGCTGATACAAAGCAAGCCTCAGCAACTTAGGAAAGGACTAAGCAATTCAGTGAAACCCTGTCTCTAACTAAGTTACAAAAAAAGATCAGGAATGTTGCTGAGAGGTTGAGTGCCCCTGGGCTCAATACACAGCATTAAAAACAAAAACAAAGATAGATAAGAAATAATACATTAGGCTGGTGACCATTTATATTTTCAGTTTTCCAAATATTTGTCCCAATACTCCCAAGTTCACGTCATCCATCAATTTATAATTGAAACTCTATTTGTTTGTTTGTGAGAGAAAAGAGACAGAGATATTCCTGAACTCTGCCATTCCTTTGCTAGTTTCTGCCATAAGCTAGGCAAAGATGTGCCCATTGTGATCCCCAGGGTACTGTGGCTCAGTCTTTTCTCTTCATTCAAGGATGCACCTTGAGGAGTGGATGTTGACTTGACTGCTAAAGTGGGGAAGAGGTAAAAGGGAAGTAATGTGTGTGGGCGTGTGGGTGGGGTGTGATAATGATGACTTCTGACCAAGTCCTACCCATGATCATCTTTTTAAAATGTACTCAGTAAATGGTTTATTTTCTTCTATATCTTCTGGGATCCTGATCCTACAGTTAAATCTGAGGAAAACTGTTCTCCATACCCAGCTAGCTTAGCTTTGTTTTTCTGTCTGGTGCTTAACAATTTGAAATACCTACTCCCCCTCCCTCAGAGCCTTGACCTCATGTCTCTTTTGCTTATATTATGAATATCTGGGCAATCCTCAAATACTAAGTTGAAAGTGAATTCACAGTTGATGTACCTCTTCCAAAAATAAGGATAGACATTTTCTCTCATTGTGGCCTCTACCTTCTACTCACAAAATGGGGACATTATTCACGTTTGGAAACTTAGATATTATCCTGAGCCAACCTTTAATATGAAAGTCAAGAATTTAATCCCTGGGTCTGGGGTCAGGGTTACAGCACCTTCCTAGCACATGTGAGGCACTGGGTTCAATCCTCATCACCGTATAAAAATAAATATATAAAATAAGTTACTCTGTCCACTACAACTAAAGAAAAGAAAACCACTAATTCCTACCAGGGTTGTGATGGCACATGCATGTAACCCAAGCTGCCCTGGAAGTCAAGCCTTGAGGGTCACAACTTTGGGTCCAGTCTCACTAACTTGGCAAGCCTGTATCTCAAAGAAAAATAAAAATGGGATGATGATAGAGCTCACTGCTAGACCACACCCAAGTCTTGCCCTCAGGATCACAGGGGGAAATTTTTAATTCCTATCTTTTTTCTATGAGTTAAGGTAACCATAGAAAAAAAGGTGACTTAGAGATAATGTTATATTTTTCTAAAAACAAGCCATGTTAAATGTTCAAGTTTTTACATTTCTTGAAAAATTCCCAAGTATTTTGCTTTTGATATTATGGTCATTAGAACTGTCTTTAATTTTATGTGTGCTACTTATTTTTTATGCACATAAATAACTGATGATATTAAATTTTATTATTGTTCTCAGCTCATCTGATGCTTCTAATAGTAATTAGTGAACTCCTACATTAAAAATATCCACTTAAGGGCTGGGGATGTGGCTCAAGCGGTAGCGCGCTCGCCTGGCATGCGTGCGTCCCAGGTTCGATCCTCAGCACCACATACCAACAAAGATGTTGTGTCCTCCGAGAACTAAAAAAAAATAAATAAATATTTAAAAAATTCTCTCTCTCTCTCTCTCTCTCTCTCTCTCTCTCTCTCTCTCTCTCTCTCTCCTCTCTCATTCTCTCTAAAAAAAATCCACTTAAAACCTCATAACTCATATTGGAAAACCACAAAAGTTAGACAGCAGGAAACACAAGTAAGTTGCCATACCCCTTTGACAAAGGCAAAGATTCTGGTGAGAATCTCAGAAAATCTCTATTTCCTAAAAGTCAGAAACCAAGAGAACAAGACCATAATCTCCCACACACACATGATTTTATTCTTTTATTGCTGAATAAAATTCCATTGTGTATAAATAATGCATACTTTTTTATCCATTCATCCACTGAAGGGCCTCTAGGTTGGCTCCACAGGATATCTGGTAAAATGGTGGTTCCATTCTCAGATTTCCAAGGAATCTCCATACTGCTTTCCATATTGGCTGCACCAATTACCAGTCCCACTGGCAGTGTATGACTGTACATTTTCCCCACATCCTCACCAACACTTGTTGTTGTTTGTCTTCATAACAGCTGCCATAATAAAATTTTTATTATAGTAAAATTTAGAAAGACACACACACACACACACACACACACACATACACAAAACACTTGGGTTTTGCTTTGGTGTCTCTCGACAAGACCATGTTGACTAGGAACCTACAAACACAATGTCATCCTACTGCCAGTTAAAAGTAGGAATTGGTCCATGGGCAGAATTCTGGAGTCACCCACAGCATCTCCCATAAACTTGAGGATCAAAGGGGTGTGAGGCCTAGAGATGTCAGAGAAGACTCACTGTTTTCTTCCCCCCTTCTTGATAGTAATTTCTGGGTCAATAAGCTTTGCTCTACTTTGATTACATTTTATGTATTATCTAAAATCCACTCTTTCAAGAACACAAGATTCAAGAAACACAACATAACCTTTTTTATCTCTGGGATCACAACTAGCAACAATGACAGATTTTTTATTGCTTTACTTATTTACTCTCTTCATTTGATCTATTTATTAATATAGGTGGACACCAGCAACTGCTCTAAGACCAGTTGAAAGGTAACAGTTACACACCTACACACAGCATCATAAGGGGAGACTGGTGAAACAGAAATTCTGACCCTTCATTGTTCATGAAGACTCACCCAATATCAGAACTTTGAATATTTGATTTTGAGGCAGGGTCTTGCTAACAGGCCAACTGTGGCCTCAGACTTGAGATCCTCCTGCAGAATCCTCCTAAATGCCTGGACTTACAGACATGTGCTACCAAACCTTGTCCTTTGCTTATTAAACAAATGCATAGCTGCTGGTTACCTCCCTCCAGTGATGTATGTGATATCACACCCCAAACAATAAAGACCCCACACAATTCCAAAGCTCAAGTCTGACTCTGGCTGTGAGAGGTTATATGATGGGAAGGGATTCCAGGGAGAGAGAGAGACATCAGCTCAGAAAAAGTAGGTTTTTTGGTTTTCATGGCAGAAAAAAACTTCATTTGTCAGGTGCATGGACAGTCCCATTTAGAAAACAGATTCACATTCAGGAAAGAAAATGAGGAGCTGGGGATTCAGTGAAGTCGGTTGTGTGCTTGGCCTACATGCACAAGGTCCCAGGTTCAATCCCCAGCACCACAAGAAGAAAGAAAGGGAAAAAATGTGAGGAAGCCCTAAAGGGAGAGACAGCAAATACGTGGTCTGAGGTGCTGCTATTTGGAGAGGAACAATTAAGTGGGGCTGGACTAGAGATGGGGCTAGATCAGACTTCTGTAATTTCTCACCCATTTTTCTAAGCTTTGTTATATCATTCTAGTATTTGGGGGTCCAGGAAGCTGGTCTAGAAGAAATGCTGCATTGCAGGAGTTGCTTTATTTTTTTTTTTAATTTGATGTTTATTTTTAAAAATAGTTTTTAGTTGAAGAGTATACCTTTATTTTACATATTTCTATTTAATGTGGTGCTGAGGAATGAACCCAGTGTCTCACATGAGCTAGGCAGGATCTCTGTCACTGAGCCACAACCCCAGTCCCTTGTTTTCAATTTCTAGTTTTTGTGGGCATTCCTGCATTGTGGTGATTTATGACTTCTTTTCCTTTGAGGTTCAGAGTAACTTTCTTCTTTGTATCCCAGCATTTCTGCCCCAACCAGATGTGTTCCATAGTTCTTTATGGACCTTAAGTGTTGCTAGAGGAATAATTAAATGATCATTTAGTTGTCAAAGCAAATAGGGCAGTGTTTTCAGGAGAGAAGTTTTAAAAAAATGCTCATTATTAGATTTCTATTTTTACTTATGTATTTAGCCATGGACTCATATGGATTTGCAATGATCCACAAACCAGCAGATTTCAGAAACTTTTCCTGTTGACAACTCTTTTCAAATGGTTTCATTCGGATTGAGGCACATTTGACTGAAGGTAAACATTAAGATGCTTTTAAAGTGCTCATGAATTTTCCTGGCTAGAATATTGCAGAAGGTTTTGCCAGTGTTCTCACCACTTTATTTATCTCATTGGTATTGAAAAACCTCTCAGATGCAAGGAATGCGCCCCAGAGGCAATCTCCTGCAGGTGGCCACCTATAGACCCCCACACCCACTGATCCAATTCTCCATCCTCCATTAATTGGGTGTCAGGTGCTGTTCAATTGTTAATTATTGGGTAAACCCCAGTGTTTTTTCCCCAAGGAGCCCAATGTCTAGCTTGTTGGTATTGGAACCACTGGGATGGTTATTCACTTTTCCTTGCCTCTCAAGACAAATCTGAGCTTTATCCAGGGAATTATATCTAGTGGCACTGGTAGCTTAGGAAAATCTCTGATTTGGGTTAAGAAAACTAACAGCAAGAATAATTTCCCTCATGGAGGAAGGAGAGTTTCTGGCCCAAAAGTGACCCCAGCTCTTTCCCTCTTCTCACCCACATAATCTTCTCCTCATCCTGGGCAAGACAACTGTGTACTGCTCATCCCTGGAATCCTGGGCATGTGCCTTGACCTTCTCAGTCTTTCTTCAAAAGAAATGTTCTCAATTCACAAATGCAGCAAAACTGGTTCCCCAAAGACCTAGTCTGTTGTTACTGAGAAACAAAAGTAAAAAATACTGCAAATGGGGGCTGGGACTGAGGCTCATCCATAGAGTGCTCACCTAGCACGTTCAAGGTACTGGGTTCCATCCACAAGACCACAAAAAATAAATGGATAGAGTAAAGGTATTGGGTCCAACTCGAATTATAAAATATATTTTAAAAAATAAATATTGAAGAGGCAATGTATCTAGAAATTAGGAAAATGCAAATTAAAACTGCACTGAGATTCCCTTTCACTCAAGTCAAAATGGCATTTATCCAGAATACAGTAACAATCATACTCACCCACATAAATGGGGTCCTAAGGAGAATAAGGTATATTTTATGCTTCGATAATTTTACCAAAATAGACTCTCTGGTCATGTATAACTAAGAAGAACCAACAAAATAGAAAAACATAAAACATACTAAACAGGACCATAGGACCAAATTGATAGCATCACACTCGGATGAGGAAATATCTTTAGGTACATTACAGAATTTTCTAAATCGCTCCCCCATTGGATACTGCCAAAGGTGTTGGAGTCAGAAGGGAAGGTGGAGTTTCAGGATGCTGTATGGAGAAAAAAATATCCCCCCCGCTTTTATGTAAAGGAGCTTGGGTCCTAGGGGGCAGGTGACTTTGAGGTCTCCATGATTAATTAAGGCAGAGAGTAGCAGGGTGAATTCGAATCTATGGAGTTATTTACCAAATTAGGAAAACCTGGAATTGGCTTTCCTAGACTCCCAATAAAACCCAAATTGTTTTTCATTAATAGACAGACCATGGAGCCCCCCTTAATGAGAAGTCTTCTCTGTATTATGTGACTTTTTTCACCACTGAATTGGGGGGGACAAGACCAGAGCTCTCTTTGGAAACACATTGGCTTTGTTTGCATCAAGACAAGCAGGTAGGGTCTGTCTTTTTTCTTTTCTTTTCTTTTTGTCAAGTGCAGAGTATTCAACTGATATAAGGATGCACACCTGGGCAGGGTGTCTCTGGTTTTTGGAGGAGGCAAGATCCCATTGCCTGGGATCCAGGGGACTGGTGGGAACCAGGGAGAGCACCCAGGGTGGCCTTGATCTGCACAAGGCTGTTATCCTGTGGCCACCGCAGGTATTTCTCTCAAAAAAGAAAGAAAGAAAAAAAAGTGTCACATGCCCGTGATTGCAGCATCTAGGAAGGCTGAGGCAGGAGGATGGCTAATTGAAAGCCAGCTTCAGCAAAAGCAAGGTGCTAAGCAACTCAATGAGACCCTGTCTCTAAACTTCAAGCTAGGGCTGGGGAAGAGGCTCAGAGTTCGAGGCCTCTGAATTCAACCCTCAGTGGCCAGAGGGAGAGGGAGCCTGGGTACAGCTGGTTTACCCAGGTCTGCGCTCTGGGGGTCTCTTCTGTGCTGATCTCCTTATTCTGCCTCCAGCTCAATGTGGGCTCCAGATACAGATTCAACTCAGCTGGAGGAACATCAGCTCTCATACAGCCAACCCGGTGGGAACCTCCTTCATGGGGCCTGCCCCCCCACCACTACCATGAGCCTCCACCAGCGCTTGCCATGATGAACTGGACAGTTCCCACAGGGCAAAAGGCCAGTTCTACTTGGAGAATTTTGCACAGATGAACAGAGGACAAGTCAGCACCCCGAAGACGCTCTGGGTGGTCTTATTGTAGGAGGAGGCCCAGGTGGTGAAACTTTTAAGAAATGACTTCAATTTCCTAACATCAAAACCCAACAGAACTTAGAATTCTGGTCACCCTAACCCAATGCCAAGACCTCAAAAGGAAAAGAAAAAAAGCTGCACTCAAACCCTGGCATTCTGGCCTCCTTCTTGCTGCTATCACTCAAAAAGAAGGTTTGCTGTGCTCAGGCTGGGGAGAGCAGAGACTGACTGACGCCCTGTCCAATCAGAAGCCCCCGAGCTAAGAGATGTCCAATCCTGAGCACAGCCAGCGAACAGGGGCGGGCCTCTGTGCTCGGGATGGGATTTATTTTTCCCAGGTCTGTGCAGTTGGCCTCCAGGCTTTGCTGGGTGCCCGGGATCCTGGTTGGCCCTGCCATGCAGGGGCTGAAGCTCTCCAGGGCAGGCTTGGCTGCTGGGCACCAGAAAATGGTGAGTGTGCAGTGGCACCAGTTGCCTGGATAGGGAGCCTTGGGACGGAGGCAGGGCAGGGAGGCCATCAGGTGGGACCCACTGTGGTGGAACCTGAGTTGGCCGACCCCGACTCCGGGGGCTTTCCGCGTCCACAGGCCTGAGCCCATTGGGGACAGCACCCCTCAGTCTCTGTGGCCAGCCAGGTGGAGAGTGTGACAGTGGCAGGGACCCCTCCTGCCTCCCCATCCCCTGGGGCAACCTCAGCCCCTGCTCAAGTCCTAAGTGGCAGATGAGCTTAGCTGCCCAGCGTTTTCCTGGGCTATGGTGATTGACAGGTTGAACCACAGAATAATCAACTGCAAGCCAGAGGATGGTGCACACCTGTCATCCCAGTGGCTGCGGGTAGGGGGCTGATGCAGAAGGATTGTGAGGTCAAGGCCAACCTAGGCAAGTGGGTGAGGCACTTAGAGACTCAGGGAGACCCTGCCTCTAAATAAAGTTCAAAATAGGACTGGGGATGGGGCTTAGTGGTTGAGGGCCTCTGAGTTCAATGCCAAGTACCAAAAAAAAAAAAAATTCTAATCTCCAAACACCCTTTTTTTTGCAGGAGGGGATCTATTGTGAACAGGGACCTCGCTTATTCCTGAGCTAGTTTTGTGGAGTTTGTTTTTTTGTTTTGTAGTTAATAGAAGGGTGCCTTACCACTCAGTAAGTTTTTGGTAGTTTTTAGTTTTTATTCTGACCGCAGGTCTAGCTAAGTTGCTGAGATTGACCTTGTTAGGGTTTGATTGATAATGACTTTTCCGTTGCAATTAAGTATAGGATTTTTACATCCACGTGGGTTCATGGGTGGACTTTATTGACATCGTGATTCCTAGATAATAATTATAACAATACAACTCCACAATGTACATGTTAGGTAATAACTCTTTTTCTCTTATATTTCAAAAGTTTCTTGGTTAAGTTTACATATATTTAACTTTGTGGATGAATTTTAAGACTGGATCCTTCCATTAAAAGTAAAGCATTCTGGATTGCTTATTGGTGCATCATAGTTATACGTAATACCTCATGAATATGGCACCCGTGTAAAACTTACCCATGGTATTTTATACTATTTTTAAGCTGAATGTAACATGACTGTTAATGTATTGTCCTGGTCCTGTGAACTGATTTCAGCAAGTCCCTGTGGCAGGGGTCTATCATGTGTCTTTATTAGCAAAACAGTTTCTACAAATAGTTAAGAAGCACTTAAACTCTTTCAGTTTATTAGAATTATTTTGTTTCCTATTATCATTGATACTATTTAATTTTGTCTCTAATAGGATTTTATTTTACATTTCTTGGGTTTCTAAAGATGTTGAATTCTTTTTATTCTCATTATTAAACACATGGGTATCTCCTGTACAAATTGGCAGCTCAAGTCTTCTTCCTGAATTTCTTCTATGGTGGATTTCAGAGTGTTGGGACCGTGAGAATCACCAGTTCGTAGGCCCTTTTCCTACCAAAGCGGGCTGGGATCTGCAGGGGTCTCAGGTTTTTCTCAAGCCTGAGGTTTTCATTCTATTTTGGGGGCATAGGGAGCATAGTGGATGAATGCAGAGGTCCTTTCCCACAGAGCTACATCCCTCGTACTTTTTATCATTTATCTCTTGACAGATGCTGAGATGCTGAGTCTGGCCTTGAACTTATACCTCAGCTTTCTGAGTGGCTTGGATTACAGGGGTGGCCCTCCTTCCTGGGGCCCCCTGAATGTTCTAAATGTAAGGGAAGAAAAATGTCAGATCCAGAACCCCATCTCCCAGATGAAATCTGTACAATTGTATCAATGAATTCCTCAAATTCCAGTCCCCTGTCCCCACTGTAATAAAATAAAAAGAAAAGGTTTTTTTTTCACTTTATGAGCATTTTACATTAGAGAAAAGTACACCCAAAACCACTTAACATTTGAAAAAATTTGTGAGTTTGTGTGTGTGTGCATGTGTACTCCCTCTTTCTCTCCCAGGCCAGACACTTTGTCAGAATGTCTTTGGGCTGAGTGTCCCTGCTGTGGACTGCATGTCCTAGGGGTCTCATGCCCTCTGTGATATTTTCCTTGTCCTGGTTTGGCTCTGCCTGACATAGGGATCCCAAACCTGGCTCATCTGAGGTCTCCTGAGCGTCTGGTAAATATCAGCCACATGTTGACCTATGAGCAGGTGCATTTAGGGGAAGTAGTTTCTCAGGGGAGCAGGTGACTGCTCTGAGGCTTGGAGGTGTCTCCTTATCCAAAAGCCACTTCAGAAGTTCCCTCATCCTGGCTCCTGTGGATCCTGGACCAGCGATGGACATGCAGCCATTTATTAACACATTCGTTAAAGTTTCTTTGGAAATGCATCCAGAGTGGTTGTTACTCTGTTTGCTTTTAAAGAACTCCATGCTATTTTGAAAATGGCTGCACTAAGCATATATTCTAGCCCCATGTGAGCGGGTCTTTCTCCATATACATGTCATTGGAGGACTGGTTCCTTTGACTGTTTGATAGGAGACTTTCCCACAGCTGCACTCAGATTGAAAAGCTGTCCTACTTGGCTGGGGGCTGAATTCCTGATGTAATTGGTTAGAACCCAGGCTGCCTGTGATCACTGCAAGAAGGTGGCATGAGCCTATTTTAGAAAGAAACAGGAAGCTGTGTTTTTGACAGCTTTTGCTTCACTCCTGGGAGGGGGCATCATAGTCCAGGGAAGTGCTTGCACACTAATGTGAAGCCCCTCCTTTCTGAGATATGCACATGCACAGTTGTCACTGCTCCAAAAGCTTGGTGGGTTAGGATGGAGTCCATGGAATGGGAAAAATATTGGGACCCTGAGTGCCTGGAGTTTCTTCTTCCAGAAAGAACTGGCTAGACCTGGAGTTATGACTGAGATAGGGGGGAGAGGGCTCAGATAGGGCGGCTGGGTGGACTGCATTTGTCCTGTCTACCCTTAGGGACTGGCTAGGGAGGAGCTCAACTGTTAGCAACCACAGTTAGAGATCATGTTGCAAATCCCTTCTAGGGATAAACCGGGACCCTTGATCTCACTCCCCTTCTGCCATTGTCCCATGGATAAAGCTCATGACCCTCCACAGCCATCGAAAATCACCCCCTTTCTCTCATTTTGAATCTTGTGTATATCCAGCTCTTTCTACTATGAGCACCAGACAAATTCTGTTTCCAGCTACAAGTTATTTTGTGTCCCATGTGCTCCATTTGTGATGCAAATCAGTTTTTCTCTACTCTGGGTGACACTGGATTTTGGTATTCTGTCCCAATTTTGTGGCACATGGCTCAAGGCAGGACTAATGCCCATGTGTCCCCCAACTTTGCCTGCCCTTTAGATGGTAGAGATTTTCGGAGTGGTCCAATGCATAGGTCTCTCAGTTCATGTATAACTTTATTTAAGAGGGACTCAAAACAAAAGTAGGTGTTTATTTTGTGTATGCATTTGTAAAGGGAATCCAGGAGCTTCCTATTCTGGTATAATTTTGAAACATAATCCTACTCAATATGTGCTTCTTTGGGATGCTGGAGTGTAATCCAGTACCACGCATGTCCTGCAACCAAGCCCTACCAGTGCTCTGCGCCTCCAGTTCCCACTCCTCCCTTCACGTTGGATTGTCTTGTTCATTCACATTAAATCCTCTTCTGAAGATGGTGGCATTTATCTAGGCTTTTTCATTGTACTTAATAATAAAAATGACACATACATATGGAGTCATCTATGAAATTTCTGCTTTGTGATTTTTTTGGTCCTCAAATTACTGCAATATGATAATTTTATAATATGCATTAGTGCCTGGTAATGATAGCTCCTGCTTTTCCTCTTAGAGTTCAGAATTCCTGGCTAATTTCATATCAATTCAAGCTTCCAGGAGAATTTTCAAACTGCTTGCTTTGGTCCCGTCTGCAATGAAAAGGAAATCATGGTGAAATTTTGATGGGGTGTTATCATAGATGAACCTGAGGGAGGCTCTCCTCTGTATAATGAGGAGTCCTATCATCTATACCCAGGGTGTGTAATTCAGTCTGTTATGTGCTGATCTGTATTTTTATTTTTTCAAATTCTGCAGATGTACTATTTAAGTATGCTTATATGTGAAATATGACATTTATGTGACAGCTATATAAAACTGACATGGTGTTCTAGTATTTGTCAAACTGTATGCAATATGGCAAACAAAATGTGGCTGATTGTCAGAAATAGTTATTTTCCATAGTTTATTATTTATCTATTACCAAATGGACATCCTCTGTCACCAGGCCCTGGGTCTCGAATATGGGCCATTGGATGAATTTAAGGTCAGTGTAACTGAGGAATCTGCAGTCATACACACTGGAGTGTGCAGGTGCCATGAATTTGCAGTAATAGTCAAGAACTCTTGGACGGGTTTTTCATTGCCTTGAAACTGTTGGAAAATTGTTTCCGGTTGGTAAATTTCTGTATCAGTATTGGAAACAACTTAGACCCTTTCCTGATATCATGCCTCAAGAAAAGAGACACAATTTCATGCAATAATGAGGAGACCTAATCTTCATACAGGTAGTGGCCAGGAGAAAGCACAGTCTGGTCATTCTGCTAGCTCCAGTTTTGAACCACACTTATCACTAAATTATGTGCATCAAGTATATATGATTAAAATTGTGTAAATGCACCATGATAATGTTTGGAAGAGATATCTATAGTAATGTGCCTGCTGAGGTTCCATTGTTGTTAGGAAGCATCCTGGGGAATGGGAATAATTCATAGATGACTGAAATCCTGAGCTATGTACCTTCCCAGCTGTGTACATTATGCCTGGCACAAGATAGTCCAGGAGATCATGAGACACAATACAAGCTCTCTGACATCAAGGAGGTAATCTGAGAAACACTTCTCAAACAAGGGTCTACGGAGTGATACTTCCAGCTTGGTCCACGGAAGCCCTATTGTACTGGGCACTCATGTCCTTTATGCACTGGAGAAATCAAGCTTCCCCCTAGAGTGGGCATTCTGTGTGGAAGGATATGTAAATCACAGGGAATCTAACACAGATTTCTGAAATAGGTTACATTTGAAGGATTCACATATGGTAAGGAGAAGGAAAGGCCAAGTGAGGAGATTAGAAAAAACAGATCACACATGAAAAAGAAATTTTCAAAAAAAATCACAAGTTTTGTTTGTTAGAGCTGATAGTAAAGACTCCCTCCAGTATCTGGATCCAAAAAGGAGTCATGTTAGATATGGTGCTGTCACTAAAGTCAGGGGAGGCTGTATGACACATGCACCATCATCTGTGTTGCAACCATCTAGTGAGGACTGCTCAGGCAGTGGACACGAGCTGGTGGTCACGACAGAAGTAGAGAGAATTACAGGAGAAGGATACCTTGCTGCAAGTTAGGGTTATTTGGATCCTCTGGGTGGGCACATTCCAGGGTGAAAGTGAGAGGAAGAAACATCTCTTTTCCCATATGCAGTGTGAGCCTCATGCTCTTCATAAGGGATTAGAAAATAGGATCTGTCACCCCTAACAACACATGTGCACACTTACACCTTGGGGTTGTCCTCATCACCCAGCTCAGCTTTACCACTACTTCCAACCCTCTCCATGTCCTTTTTGTATAAACTAACAGACAAAAGGGAGATGGAGAATTGAGACTGGTCTTGCTTCAAGCAAGTGGGCTTGGGACTGATGTCAGCCTCGGCAGAAACCTCTGACCTGTGGCTCTTTGTGTGCTGGGAATCTATAAAGAGCATCAGGGAGAAATGACAGCCACCTCAGAGAGGGTGACACCATCACCCAGCACCTCTGCTGCAAACACACACTCCAGTAACACAACGAGCAAACACTGGGCAAGACTTGACTGAATGGCAGCTCTTTGGGATAAGTAGATATGAGAACCATGGGTTGCTTTTGTAAATTGTCAGGGTTTGAAAATACAGCTCAGGTTTCACAGTTACATCTATTATATTTATATTACTATTATATTAAATTTATCCTGACAAAAGGAACTAGAAGAGAAATTGTTCTTAAAAGTCAAGAAAGAAGAGGCCCTAGAGGTGCTTCTCTGTTGAAACAAGTGCATGGAGTACTGCATACATGGCATAGGTTAAGGGTGTCTGTATGGCAGGCCACTCCAAATGCTAGGCATGTGAGTGGTAAACTGCTTACCCCATCGGCACAGCTCTGGGCACGAGGCCATGTGTTGCACACCCACTATTTGATTTTTCACTGCAAAGACAGTTAGCAGACATTGCATTGGTGGCTGTCTATATTTTGCTTAGGCACTGCCTGAGTACATATACATGGTAACTGCACAATAAAATCAGGCCTGCTTCCTGATTGGTCTCTGGAGGACTTGATTAGAGACCCCACAGTCACAATCTCCTCTACCCTGTTCTGTGGACCTCCTCAGGGATGAGAGAGCCCATGCACTTCTCTGCAGACCCCAAGCTCTCATTCTGGGAAATCCACATGATCCTGCAGGTGGGTCTTTTTCCCCTGACTGATGTTGCCATGGAAGAATCAAGTTCAGCTTTGAGCTTTTTTGCTTTATATTGCTCTGTGTGTCTTAGGGTCACATATTTCTGTGCATGCTAATGACATGAAAAATTTTATTTTGGAAAAAAAAATCTGAAAATGACCAGGGAAGGATGGGTTTCAAGTGTCCTGAATGTTCCTCTAAGCAAAAAATGAATTTACACATTTCCATTATTAGATATTTCAAAAGGTTTTTAGTGATTAAAAAAGAATGGACTAATACATAAAAATATTCTTCCAAATTCTTGTGAATTATATTCACAAGCCTATAAATTGCCACCATAAATTGGAACATACCAGCACATTTATTTGATTTTCTAAAATATTTAATGTACTTCATTCTGAACATGGTTTTTTGTTTGACACTTACCAACTGAAAATTCTTAACCATGTGAGATTCCATTCTATAAAATGAGGTTTTGAACATAGAACCTCATTTCCCTCTAAAGATTTCAAAATGTACAATTACTCAAACCATAATGGTTCTGAGTTATGAAAATGACCAAAGCAAGATTATCAATAAAAATATTAAAACTTATTAATTTCCTGGTATTAAGTAGTGTTTAAAATCTCTACATGACATACCATAGGTAAAGTAATGTAAGTGCCTTAGTTAAGGTTTTATCATAAGCAAATAAAGACAGCTAGGATTGAACTTGGGCAATTCTACTACTGAGTCTGTGCATTTATCCTGCCTTTTAATGTCTACAAGAGCAACTGAGCATGTTTCCCTGGTGATAATTAAAAGCATGATGGCATGAAAAAAGGAGCTGGTAGTATCAAGGCATTTGGCATTCCTCAGGTATCTAAAATGTTGACATCATTTCTTTTAAGGACAAATGGATTTATTTTTCAAAAACTGATCTAGTTTCTCATGATATTTCCACATATTAGTTAACAGAATACAATGCCTCATATATTGTGTTAAGTAGGGTAAAGTTTAAAATGTTAGTGGCTTAAATAAGGCATAAGTTATTCCTCTCTAATTAAAGGTGTAATGGAGCGGTCTAGTTCCGGTAGGCAGTTTTCCACAGAGCAATCCAGAAATCCAGTTTCTTTCCATCTGGTTGCTCTGTCAGGCTGTGCACATTGGGAGCTGGGTCACCACCATGTCTATTTCAGGGGGCAGAAATGGAGAAGGAGAGGTAGCATAGGGTGAGCAATTTTCTTCTAAGCAAGCAATGCTGAAAACGTACAGGTTGCTTTCTCTTATGCTCCATGGATAAAAATGGAGTTGCGTGGCCACATCCAGCCATGAGGGGAAATGGAAAATGTAGCTTCCAGATGGATGGCCGTGTGCCCAGCTAAAACTCAATTCCAATGGAAGAAGAGAAAAATAGATTTGGAAGGGAGGAGAAGCCAGCAGTCTATCACACATAGGTATGCAGACACTACATACAAATCAATTTCTGGTTTTAGTATAATTTTTGGTAGACTTTCTAAATAATATCATTTTATTTTCCATGACTAGTATGAGAGTTAAAATGACTTTAAAGCCAAAAACCTAATGATTAATGGTGGAATTATTGAGTATTATTAATAGTCATTCTTTAATTACAGGATTAGTAAATAGTTACTTTATATTAAGTGAGATTGTTTTGAAATTATATATTAGAAGGTATATACATGCTCTGGGTATTTAGCAAAAGGAACATAGCAAACATATATTGTTTTTTCTGCCAAACACCTCTTCTCCATTTGCCAGATAACTGTGACTCTTATTTAGGAAACTGACTTTCTTCTATTCCTTAAGATTGGTGGTGAAGGGTGGGTAAACCTTACAAGTGCTTGCTGTGCTAAAAGTTAGCTTCTGAGGAAATCTACCTTAAATAGTTTTCTCTGCATAAAACCAGACTCTGTTATATATTGCCTTGGATGACCCCATTCCAGGACCACCAGTAACGTGGTATCTTTTTGTATCTTATCAGCAAAGGGGTGATACAGTTCCCTCCTGCTGTTACTAATCTCTAAAAACCCCCATTGCTTCTTTGGGTCCATCACCTGTGTAACTCATTCCCTGTATTAAATTCCCTGTATAATAAATAAATGGTTTTTCTTGGTTAGACCTTGCTGATAATGTGGTCTACTCTCTTGGGTTTTACAGTTCCAACAACATACAAAGATTGACTAGTTGCCTTTTAATCCCATTTATCAACTTTTTCAGAAAGAGAAGTTGATTGGCCTGGTTTGTTTCAAGTCCTTCATGGAAGATTAGGAGTAGGGGGAAGAGGTAATTAAGGATGATGGTTAATAGTTTTTATTCCAAACTGAAAAAAAGTTTCCGAAAGCATCTTCTACAAGAACACAGAATAGGGAATACCCTAAAAATGTAGTAATTTTATTTTCATAATCACAATCTTTATTATAATCTTAATCAAATTTATAGTTAAAATAAGTTTTAAACAATCTTATTTTCTTAATGGTGAAAGGCTTTAGTTTGTTCTCTCTACCTGGGATTAGCTGCATTTTAATAGATGACTCTGGGAGATCTGAATGGGCTACTTCCATGGGTGCCATAACGGATAGCAAAGGAGATGATCCTTGATTCCAGTCCCACACATAACCCATTCTTTACCACAACCCTCTCGGTTCACACTGGCAATACCATACTGCAGGATGGACATCTGATTATTATGTTAGTCCAGGCAACTGTGGTAATTCCAGGATCTGAAGATAGCTAAATTGTCTGAGCAAATCCAGTGGCATAGGGGAGAAAAGAGCTGGGAGAAGGGATATGGATGGTGGCCTAGCCTGGGTGAGGCAGGCTGTGTTCACTTAGGTAGAGTTCTAGAGGAAAGCCAGTCTTGTCAAGGGCTGTCCCCTCAGCTTTCACCTTTCCTAGAGAACATTTTATTTTTTTGTGTTTCACTTTGTGCCATGCCCCAAGACAAAGAATACACTTAGATGTTGAAGCCGAGAATCAATGAGCACACAAGTAGCTGTAAAAACAAGTGCAACAATATTCATTTTTCTAAGAATGCTGATGTTGCTTCAAATTTAATTCTTCTACCTTAAGTACCTGAACTGTACTTATAAGTAGCATAACTTGAGATGAATTTTATACAATATTTATATTTTATAGGGTTACTAATTGTCAGCTGTATTGCTTTAGTGTCTTTTTCCAAGATTAGATTGCAGACCACCCTCTGCCTCATGGGGTGCTCTGTATCAACTGGGATCTAATAGACCCTTCAGTTTGTTTCTTGGGGAATAAGAAGTAGGAAGCCAGAGAGAAGATAGTTGTCTAGAGCTATTGTTGTGGTCAAAGGGTCACTGTAGTTGCACTCTATGAGGTCTAACTGGGCTTCCCAGTCTGAGAAGCACCAGGATAGAGGTAATGGGGGATGACTGGTCTGGTTCCCCACACCTCATTTTTTGCCTAAAAAATTGATAAGGTAACCTGGGTGCTTGAGTGACCTAGAACCGGCTCAATCCTTAGTAGTTCAGGAAAGAGGTGATGAGGATCTGGCGTGAGAAAAGTTTTGGAGGCAAGAGAAGAAAGTCCACTAGGTACACTATAGAACATTGGTTGTTTACCTTCATGATCATATGGTTGACAGAACTACAGCTGGCTATTGCTGCCCAGTACCAAGATAATCATATCACTTATCATTAGTCTGGTGAAGACTGAAATTCAAACTAGTTTCTACAGAATGCAAGTAGATTTTGCACCATCAAAAAAATAAATTGGGGCTGTCTGTGCCTGTTTTTTCCTAAGCATACATCCCAACATTTCCTAGGGTTTTGTTGCTAGTCTCTTTTCTTGAACATCATCAGGTTAGTATCCACCAGTTAATGATAACAATGACTAGTCTAGCCAGAACATCCAATTAGGAAGTTTATACATTTTATTTATTAGCCCTGATTAAATCCAGCCAGAGGCTCTAACTTAACCTGCTTAGTTTTTGTAATGGAAAGAAAGGTGACAGAAAAAGAGGAAATCCCTATGTGAAGTGGAGCCTTTGTGTATGAAGGAAGGTCTCCCACACAGGCATCTTCCTCTCAAGGTAGCTAACTTTTGGAAATCTGAACTTTCTCTGCCTTAGTTTCCCTTTTCAGGAACCAACAGAATCAATTTCCTTTGGAGCTCTTTGTAAAGATAGCTTAATAAAAAATCATAAATCTTTTTTACTAGGTGAAGCATTTACCACTCTAATTAGCATTACAATTCAAAGGATTTTCATATTGGGGAAATAAACACCAGGGTCCCACGTGCTCCAGCTGAAGGGAATCTTAAATCATGATTAACCAGAGGTCAAGGGCAACAAGGCAAGGGTTTAGACATTGATTGTTTTCAGGTGACCTGTCATCATTCCTTCAGGGAGAGAGTACTGGGCTGAAGATTCAGTTCTAGGTTGTAAGGAAAAGATAAAACCTGAGTTTAGCACTGTGGGCTTATAAAAAATAACTTTTATGACAGTTATACTTCTATGGATTTTATAACAAAGTAGGTTTCCACAGAGTGCTAGTGAGTCCGACAGCTTTGGATAAATTTCAGAATGACAGACGACCTGGGTCAGAGGACTACTCAGCTACAGAAAAACGTCAAATGGGAAGGTCCTTTACATGGGACAAGAAGATGTAAAATTTTCGGCAGGAGCGCCAAGTCTTACGGGTCCCACGGGCTGACTTCTCTCCTCCTCAGTCCCAACTATGAAGGTTCTGGTGGGTGCAAACTTGGAAAGAAGACACAGTTGCGGACTCAACCTCCAGCAGCTGGAAGGCGGGCGGAAGCGCTGCGCGCATGCGCCCTAGCAGCCGGCTGATGGGAGGACGGCCGGCCTCAGGCTCACTCCCCACCTACTCCGGCCTCTTGGGCCCCTGACACCTGGCCCCGAGAGCGAGCGAGTCCGGTGCCCGCGCAGGCGCCTGTGCAAGAGCGTTCCAGGCCCGTGGGCCGCGGGGTTATTAGAGGTGGAGCGCCAGGAGGGCGCGCTACAGGAGACGGCCGCCGTTACTGCGCGAGCGTGGTCACGTGGCCGCTCGTCACCGCCGCCACCCACTCCCGCCCTGTTCTCTTTCAGGTCTGGCCTGGCCGGCAGGTTCTGCGAGCTCCCGGCAGACTAAGGGAGAGACAGAGAGAAAGAGGAGGGGAGGAGGAGGATTCAGGGAATAGGAGCTGGGGAACCCATCTGCGCCACCGGTAAAACAAAATAATGATGATGATGATAATTGTAAAAAAGCCCAAGCCCTCCGCCTTTTCCAGTGCAGCCCCTCACATGCAGTCGCTCCCGCGCCGGCTTCTCAGGACTGATCCTGCCTCCCCTCGCGCCGCCGCCGTCTCGGGAAGGCCCCAGGCAGCTAGCGCCCGCCCCGCGTCTGTGCGCTTCTGGCAGGCAGCTGGGAGGTGGGCGGGGTGCTGCCTCCAGCCAGCCTGCCTTCCCTCCCGCGCGAGGTCGGGGGCTAGTCTGGAAGGCCAGCCTGCTAGAGGGCAGAGCTTGGTGGCTGCAGTAGGGTTTCACTTCCTACTTGGTCATTTTCCTTGTTCATTTCAGCCTTGGGAGGCACGCTTCCTTCGCAGGCCGGAAGCGAAGTGAGCCCGGAGTTCTTCTGCCTTCTAAAATGCAGCTTTTAGAATAGAGAAACCTTGCCTTAACTTTTCCTTGGTTTGTTGTAATACGACCTCAGCTTATTCACCTGTAAGAACGTGCAAGTTTGAGGCCTATCCATTGGGACATGTGGAGAAACTTTGCGGAGGGTGAAAGTTTTTTTTTTTTTTTTTTTTCCCCCCTTCTGGCAACAGCCTTCCCAAACAAGATTCTTTTCTTACATGTGACCTAAGGTTATGGTTAGTACCAGTTACTAAATAGTTGTAGTTCCGGGAATATGAACTGTTCCAAGTTTGCATCTTTCAGATGTTATCTTCCTTGAAGAATGACTTTCTGGACAGAGTTGTATTTATCAACTCTGAATTGTAGTAAATCCCGAAATTTTAACTTACGAGCGCTCTGAAATTTCTATCACTTTGTAGTAGTCTTCCTACATCAAAATGTAGTCCCCCCACCTCTCCAAACTGTACATTATTAGTGTTGGGCTATTGCACAAAATAAAAGCAGGAGTCATTAAACGTAGCGTTGCTGAAAATATCACTGAACACCTTTGTCAGTGTCAAATTTATAACCAATTCAGATTGGTTATTTGTTTTTTGGACTTTTCAGATGTATTGGTGATTTTTCATACCAAATTTCTGAATGCACATGTAGTCGAACACTTAATTATCACAACGATCTGCAGCAGTGTCAGAACAGTACTCAAACCTGAATGTTCATAGGAATCACTTGGAGCTCTTGTTAAAAATGCAGATTCTAATTTAGTAGATGGTTGATGCAGCTTAATATTCTACATTTCTAAGGTAATGCTTGGGGAGACAACTACTCTTGAGTACTAAGGATGTCTAAGAAATATAGTGATGTGGTATTTAAGTAAATAATCTACCCTGGGTGTAGACATGGCTTGGAAGAAGGGTCAGATGACAGGGTGAACTAAGAAAACTTGCTTAAGAAAATCCCTTGTGCAGAGTAAGCCAAGTCTGGATCCCAGGGGAGGAATTGAAGGAGTGCTAAGGCCTATTCTGTGTGCTCAGGTGTTTGCTTCTTCTCTATAGAAGTTTGGTGTGCTGTGTGAAAACTTGGTCAGATATGAATAACTAAGTTTGGTCAGTGTATAGGCAAGGAATCATGTGTCTGAGTTATTGCTGATATGAAAATTTCTTTTATTGGTAGAAGTAATTTCTGCTTTCTCTCAAATGCAGTAGTGTACTCAATTGGGGTAGTGTGTTTCTGAGCTTTGGAAGCATATAATGTAAACAGTCATTGAGGGTATTGTAACTGGATTCAGATTTTTTTTTTCTAATTTTAATAATATAAAATAAAAAGTATAAGGTCACAGAGATCCTTATATATTTTATGTATATAAAAATGGTTCCTTTTTTTAATGGTGCTGAACCCAGGGCCTTACACTTGCTAAGTATTTTGTAAGAACTTTATGAAAGTATAATAGCCACTACTTTTAGTCCCATAATATTTATCATTTTCATTCTAGTCATTACTTTGCCTTTGTTGCTTCACGTTATTAAATTATATGTGTAACGAACTTTTAAAGCACTTACTAAGTGCCAACCACTGCTCTAAGCACTTTGCATATTTTAACTCATTTAACGCAACAACCTTTAAGGAAACAGGGTAAAGTAGCATATCTAGGTTTCCATTGCTAATACACAGCTGGGCTCTGTTTGACTTCAGAATATTTGTTTCTAACAATCTTCTCTATGATGCCTTATTATTTAGTAAAGTAATGATATTGTTTTAAATTATTTTTCTAGTATTGTTGAGAATTATGAACTTTACTTTCATTTTTTATTGTTATAAATTTTTTTTTAGTTTTCAAGGGACCTTTATTTATTTAGATGAGGTGCTGAGAATCAAACCCAGTGCCTGATACATGCTAGGCAAGCACTCTACCACTGAGCCCCTTCACTTTCATTTTAAAAGTAAAAGTTATCATTGTTTTACTTCCTGTTTTATCCCACCAAAAATGAAAATTATCAGTGCTTACAATCTTTTCTGAATAAGAAACTGAAATTTGTAAAGTTGTATTCTGCTTTTTCTTTGCTGGATCAGTGTCAATTGGTTTTTACCTCATTGCTAAATGTAAAATATATACTTCCTTTTGAATTTGCAAGTTTTTAATCCTTTATGCTCCTCCACACACGCACACATACATGCTATTTATTCTATATTATTTATCCTAATATTTAGGTTTTAGTGGTTGACTGAGTTTCTTTGTATTAACATTTAGATACAGGGATTGATTTGGTCACTGGCTTTTTGGCCAGTAAGAACAATAAAAAGTAAGCAATGGTTAATACACACACGGGAGGGGAAAAGGGGCTTAACCACTTAGCCAAATCCATGTTTTATTTTTTTGAGACCCCATCTTGCTAAGTTGCTTAGGCCCTCCCTAAGTTGCTGAGGCTGGCTTTTAACTTGCAGTTCTCCTGCCTCAATCTCCTGAGTCGCTGGGATTACAGGTGTGTGCCACCATGCCCAGCTATTATTATATTTTAATACTGAAAAAGTAAGGACAACCTCAGAATGAAAGATTATCTTTTAAGTCAAATAATTTGTACTTCATAAAAATGTTAACATACTATCCTTTCTTCAACTTCCTTGTTTTTACAGCTGAGATAAGGCATTTCCTTCAGCTTGGGTAGGATAGATCACTAGGATAGCAGTGCCTACTGTGTGTGTACTGAACTTGAGAAATGTTAAGTTTTTTGATGGGTGTGGGATGGGAGGCAGTGGGAGAGTAGGAAGAGAGGAACTGTGGGCTGCTTTTAGTAGCACCATTTTCTCTATTAATGGGGCAGTTGTGAGTTTGGGAAGGAAGTTGGTATAAACAAATCTCAGGGGTAAAATGCTTTCTCAAAAACACATTAAATGTTTAGGAAAATGTTTATCTTTCTACAGATGTCATACAAACATTTAAAAACAATGCCTGTACAATGGTTTAGTAACATTAAACATTATACAAATTGAATAATAAAAAAAGGCTGAGAAGTAAGGTGGCAGCTTGGGAGGCCAAGGTAGGAGGAGCACCAAATTCAAAGCCAGTCAGTCAGCAACTTAGCAGGATTAAAAAAAAAAAAAAAAAAAAAAAAAAAAGGACTGTAATGTATCTCAGTGGTTGAATGCTCCTGAATCCCACAAAGAAAACAAACTAATTGTTGGTCACAGTTGTCCAAATTCTTTCTTTGAAAATTGGAGTAGCTTTGTCCTTGCTGCACTGTCACTTGCTGGCTTTTTCATTTCTTACCCTGATGCTGTGCATGGCCATACCTGGTCTGCTGTACTTCCTGGACTTCACAGCTGAATGGCCACATCATTACTTGTGAACTCAAGGGAGCATTTGTTGCCTGTCTAAATAATGGAAGACTTCTAATTTATATTTTTAGTTATTAATTATGTAAATATTTTCACAATTTCTCTTATTATGTCTGTATTAATGCCATGCTATCCAGTTACTTAGCCTCACAGTGCCTCAATTTCTCATCTTTAAAATGGTCTTAATAATAGTAACTACCTCCCAGGATTGTTTGGAGAATTAAATGAATGAGTGTGTATGTATAATATTGTGTGCATGTATGAAATGCTTAATGCTATCATGTAGCTGCTAAATATTGTGGATCATTAGTGTCATTGAGTATATCTACATAAGGCTATCTGAATGAACTGAATGGAAGTTGTACATTTTTTAAAAAAATATTTTACTTTTTAGTTTTAGTTGGACATAATACCTTTATTTATTTTTTATGTGGTGTAGAGGATCGAATCAGGGTCTTGCATGTGTTAGGCCAGCGCTCTACAGCTGAGCTACAACCCCAACCCTGTGCTTCTAATTTGTAATCAGTGTTCTTTTAATTTTGTCTTTCATAAATTCTCATGCATTGATATTGCTACTTCAAATATATTTGTAGAATTGGGATTATTGTATTACAGGTTATGGATAATTTAGATTTTGATATTTACAATCAAACTGCCTTATAGAAAGGTAATTTATACTATAGCTTTTAGAACAGGAGAGGACTCATTTGCCCATAACCTTGCTACCAGTTGGTATTTTAAATCATTATTTTGGGTCAGTGTGGCAGCAAAGACTGATAAAATTCTTTTATTCTTATTTCTTTAATACCTAAACTTAAGTTTTGGGGATGTTCACTTTTTTTCCCTACTGATTTTCAAGAGTTATTCATATATTGGAAATTTTTAAAAAAGTCTTTGCTTATTATATATTATAAATATTTTTAACTTTATTTTAAAATTTCTCTTATACTTTTTAAAATCCTTATGAATAGCTACTACACTTTATTATGGTTTTTGGTGTGGGGATAATGTTGGAAAGATTTCTCTATCCCAAGATTCTAAAACTTAACACTTGATCGATACCACTGCAATTGGGAAAATTTTTAGTTTCATGTTTTTACATGTAAATCTTTGACCCATCTGGAAATATTTGTGTGTGTGTGTGTGTGTGTGTGTGTGTGTGTGTGTGTGTGTGTACAAACAGGTTGTAGAGATCCATATTTATTCATTTCAAATTGTGAAAAAAACATTGTTTATTGAAAAGTTTGTATTTTTACCACAGATTTGAAACACTAATTTTATTTTAAATGCTCAAGTCTTCTTGGGTCTATTTTTGGAATTTTGGTGTTATTCCATTGAGCTGTCTCTTTACCAGCAGTAACAATTTCCTTTAGCTTTAAATGCATTATCATATCTGGGTAGAGCCAGACTTTACTCATTCTTTCTAATTATTTTTTTTTGGGGGGGCTGTTCTATATTTATTCTCCTGATTTCTGATAGTCTTTCTGGTTCTCTTTGGTTTTCCAAGTAGAAAATAGCTGTAAACATTGCTGGTTGATTACCCCTTCCTTTCTAGTATTTATACCTTTTATTTTGTTTGCTTATATAATTTTTTTGGTTTACCACTTTCAGAATAGTTTTAATTAATAGAGATGGCAGCCAGGCCTCTTGTTTTGTGCCTGATTTTAATGGTAGGAAATGTTGTTTACTGTTATAAAATGCCTCTTTTGCCTTCTCTTGATAGAACATTTTTTTTTGTCTTGCTATCATGGCAAATTAATAGTTTTTTAGTTTCAAATTCTTATATTCTGTAGTAAACCATGTTTGTAATATATTTTCTAATAAGGATTTTTACTTGTTATTACTTTCTTGTGGATGATTATAGCCATATTTGTAAGTATAATAGCCATGCATTTTACCTATGTGTTCTGTCAGGTTTAGAGTTAGTATTATACTAATTTCATCAAAGAACAGGGAAACTTTCTTTTTGCTGTGCTCTGAAACAATTTAAAGAATATGAATTGAAATTATTAGCCTATTTGACTAAAGCAGTTTCTTAGCTTTTTCTTTAGTTATTGTAATTTTCATTCCTTGGATCAATTTCAGTAATTCAGATTTTTCTAGCAAAATAATTCATGTCATCTAGATTTGTTTAGTACAGTTTAATAAATATTGGGGTTATTTCTCTGTGTGTGATTCTTGGTATTTTGATTATTCCTTACAATTTTGTTTCTTGGCAGAAATAAAACTGAATTCAGTTCTTCTTTGTCATCTTTTGCCACTCCACCTAAGCTTCCAGTGGTTGCAAATATGGGATTTTTGTATAGTTTACATATTGCTAGGGAATTAGTAGACCAGTAAATTCCATAGCAATTATACATGGCTCTATTAATTTCAGAACAGAATCTTATCCAGTTTTCTAAATAATAATTTTGTAATAGAATCTGTTAGGATTGGCAAGATTCTATCCTTGATAGTGAATCAAACTGGATAAAGATAGACTGTCCCTTGTAGTTTCATTTGTACAGATTTCTACAAAATGAAATTTAGGGTTGACCTATAGAACTGTGAAGCTTTTATTTTTATTTTTTTTTCCCGTACCAGGGATTGAACCTAGGGATGCTTTACCATTGAGCTACATCCCCAAGTCTTCTTATTTTTTATTCTGAGAGTTTCACTCTTTTCTTAGGGCCCTCCTTAGTTGCTGAGGCTGCCTTTGAACTTGCCATTCTCTTGCCCCAGCAGGATCAGTCTCTGGGATTACAGGTGTGCACCACCAAACCTAGTCTGTGAAGCCTTTTGAAATTGCAAACAGAGTATGTGGTTAGCCAGGATATGTGGACAGAAAAATTTTCTGAAAACAATTAGAAATGCTGGATATTAAGAAATAACATGACAGAAATGGCCAAACAAAATCTGTGAAAGCAGGAATTCAGAACAGTAAGCAGCATATAAAAACATTTTTCCCTCAAGGGCAGTTTTCCTTTGGATGTGAAGGTCTCACATGGCTTAGGAGATACAACTTAAAGCCCATTTTGGCCCAAAGAGAGAAGTCTAATAGGAAATTCCTATAAAACTGGAACTCTCAAAAATTTATGCTCTTGCCCACAGGAGACTGCACCAACAGTTGCTTAGAACCTGAAAAAAATATTATTCATTCCTAAGTCGTTATAACCACAGGCCTTCCTTTCCTGGATTTCCACAAATTGTCAAAGCTTGAATTTAAAGCGGTAGTAGTTGCCTGGCAGAAGGAAATCAAAATCCTGAGATTAAAAAGTTTTTATCATGGGCCACAGGAAATTCCTACAAATAACTTTCTAAAGACTTAGCTCATGATAAAATATATCCAGTGGCACAAGAAAAAAAGGAACCATAATTAAGAAGCAGCAGAAATACTATTAGAAATATATCCTCAAAACTTCAGATATTGTCATTATCACATTATAAAACAACTATGTTTAAAAAGATGAAAAATATCTTTAAGGAAGAAGCAACCTAATACATTTGAAAAGACCTGAATACTTCTACAAATGAAAAATAAAACTTAATAATTAAAATGAAAAAACTTGGTGTGGTTAAAAGCTTTAAAAAACAAGTAAGACTTAATAAACTAAATACAGGAGAGAAGACAATATCACAGTCAAGGGAATGGGCCAAAGTAAGAGGTTAAGATATGTAAACTCATGCTGGAGTTGTGGCTCAGTGGTAGAGCACTTGCCTAGCATATGTGAGGTACTGGGTTCAATTCGAAGCAACACATTAAAAATAATAAAGGCATCTGTCCATCTACAACTAAAAAAAATTGCAAATGCCTATTTTTTAAAAAAATATGTGTCCTCTTTCATAGAAAACATAATTTGAGAATTTAACAATACTTCATCAGTTTGTCAAGAGCAGAAGGGCAAAATAGTAGGAAAGGTGGAGGCAGTGTTTGAAGAGATAATTGAGAATTTTTCAGAGCTGATGAAAATAGAAGAATGTAAATTTGAGAAACTTAAAGACTTGTAAGCAGAATAGCTTAAAGTAAATACAGACACTTCTTAGTAAAATGGAGAACACCAGAAGCAAAGACGGTGTTAAAAAGTTGTGGGAGAGCAACAGATTATGCTCAGAGTAGCTGAGCAACTACACTGACAGTTGACTGCTGAAGATTAGAAATGAAAACCAGAAAACAGTGGAGTTATATTGCTGTGAAAAATTTGCCAACCTAGAATTCTATACACAACAAAAATGCCTATCAGGATTGATTGAAATAAGAATGGTTGCAGACAGAAGTGTAAAATAGTATTCTCTGTAAAGAAAACACTTATATTAGAGTCATTATAAATCATTTATTATAAATAAAAACAAGAGAGTATAACTAAGCAGTTTTGAGTGTCACATAATTTTGTTCTTGGAAAATTGTTTTGTTTTTTTTATTTTTTATTTTGCATGAATCCAGGGCTGTGTGCATGCTAAGTAAATGCTCTACCACTGAGCCTCATCCTTAGTTGTGAATTTACTCTTGGTGAACAGATTGTTTGACAGTGCTTTTTGCAAATATATTACTCAACTTTTGGATTTTTGGTCAGCTTACAGATATATATATTATATATATATATATATATATATATATATATATATATATATATATATATATATATATATATATATATATAATATATATATAATTTGGTACCAGAGATTGAATCCAAGGGCACTTAATCACTGAGCTACATCCCCAGCCTGTTTTTATTTTTTGAGACAGGGTCTCACATAGTTGCTTAGGGCTTTGCTAAGTTGCTGAAGCTGGCTTTGAACTCTTGATCCTCTTGCCCTTACCTCTTGATATGCTAGGATTATAGGCATGTGCCACCACAGCTGGCCTGTTCAGAAATCTTTTGTGGTGAATAATTAATATCATTAAATCTTGCTATGTCAATGATGTAATTATTTATATTCATCTTTGAAATATTAAAAGTCAAACCAAGAAGAACTTTTTAAACATCATGCCCTAGTATTTGCATTCCTAGAAATGAATTTATTTCTCCAAGTACCGAACACTTTGGGGGAAATAATAGTTGGTAATATGTTGTTAACCTATGAACAAGGTTTGTATAAGGGAGAGCATAAAATAGTGGGAAGAGCAAACATATGTTAAAGTTAGGTGGACCTGGACTGGTCTTGAGCAAATGTCTATCTCCTTTCTCATACTTAGTTTTCTCATTAGTAAAATGGTAAATCTACCTTTCAGTATATCATAGGGAGGAGGGGACATAATTATGTTTATAAAAGCACTGCATATAGTCTTTGACTCTTAGGTTCCTAGTATATGGCAGCTTAAAAATTTTTCCTGAGTAAAATATAATTTAATCTGCCAAGAATTTGAAATTGTTTATTATACAATTTACATAAAATATTGTTAATATATACTTATAACATATAATTATATAAATATAAATAAACTATATAGCATATAAATATAACATTTATATGATATATAATTACAAAATATATAATTTATATAAAATATATTTTATATAATTGATATTTTTTAACTATTAAAGAATTAAGAATACTGAATAATGATACATTTTTATTTGAAGGCAAGCTAATGTCAGAATGTGGCTTTACCTGTTGATTTGGAGATTAGTTTTGGGTAAAGTAGGCTGCCCACAGTTTGGGCAGCTTCCCATTCTTCATGGTGTATAAGAGAGGCAGTTGCTAAGAAGGCAAGAAGCAATCAGTGACTTAACATTTTTATGTGTGTGTGTGTGTGTGTGTGTGTTTATATGTTAAAATCATTGCCAAATGCAATGTGTACACATTTTTGAGGTTTAAGTCATGACAGTTGTTGTCAAGTTGAATTTTTTAGGAATTTCATCCAAAAATGGTTATTAAATATGTACTTAAAGGTTTATACTTTAGTTTCAGAAGTTAAATTCTTTAATCTTCAATAATTTAGAGAAATAGTCATCAGATCACTTCAATGAATTGGGCACTATGTGAATTGATAATACCAATTTCTGTAAAATGTTTTATAGACCTTTTTCTTGTTTATAGTGAAGATATAAAATTAGAAGGTTTATGGTATGGAATTATTTGTATATTTTGCACATTATTTTCTAGTTTTTCTTCACTCAATACCTGTACATTTTCCCATAGTGAGTGATAACTTGTGGAAGCTACTAGCTGGTTACATTTTAAAACTGCATTCTAAAAACATAGTAAAATTATAAAAATAATGAAGACAATTCAGAGGTTATTTTTGGAAGATGTCATGTTTGGAATGTTGGTTCACAGAAATGTTATTGTAGCTTTTGAGTTTTTCAGGTTACAGAGACATTAAAATAAGGGGGGCCTTTCTTTCAGGAAGTTCTTATATCTTCAGTCAAATATTTTGGAAGTGATTTGGATAAAAATAGTGACAGCTTTGTCTAAGCACACATACACAAATGCTTCCTATTAAACATCTTAAATGTTTCTAATTCTCTTTATACACTTATGAAGCAGAACTTGAGCAGCAGCAAATTTTTGTACTATTATATCATGTGATATTAGTATTCATACAGTGCTGCTTTTGATCTTGGAGGTAATCCCTTGTAATCACAAAATTTAAAGAACATTAAGATTATACATTCTAAATTGATATATTTTGCATTAGTAAAAATATGCAGGATTAGAAAAGACACTTAAAGGTATTGTAGGTTTTTTCTTGTTAACATTTGGCTTTGTATTTCATATTTTGAGCTTTGGTTGTTTATATACCACAGGCTGGTAATTTCATTTTAACTCATGTGCTATGTGTAACATTAGAGGTTTAATTTGAATGAACCTCTGTTTTATCTTTTATGTCCTCTAATCTTTTATATTTTGAAATGGTATTTTTCATCTAGTATGGAATCTCTAGGTATCAAAGTGAGTCCTCATAGAAGTAGAAATTACTGTTGTCAAGTAAAGATTATTCATCTATCTCTTGCATGCTCTAGTTTGACTTTTTTTGGAAAAGAAACAATTTTTAGGTGAAATTGTATCTCCACAGTCTGTAAATTATTATAAAAACTTATAGGTTAAACAAAAGAAATCTAGATTTCTTTCCAGTTCAGGTAGTAATCCATTTTAAAATGTAACACTAAATAGACTTTTCTAATTAGTCATGATTATGTAGTTAAAATAATGATGCTAGTGGTTTTACTAGGTTACTTTTATGATACTTTGCTGAGAAAATATTCCACTTTTGACATAAGAAATAAGATGCTAGTTTTTCAGTGGGAAAAGCAAAGTATTCTCTCAGTGGCTTAGTGATGTAATTGACAGGGTAGAAGTCAGTAGAAAGCTTTTATATGAAACTATTGTCTTGAGTAATAATTATCCTTCATAAATCACTTAATGTAAGAAATTTAGGAATTATTGCCAAATTGAGATAATTAGTGAAATTTTAAAACAAATTGATTTTTAAAATTTTAGTATTTGAATATATGAATAAATTATTGTCAGTATTATAATGACTTTGTGGTTATGTGAGAAAAATCTAAACTGGTCATTTGTTCTAAATATATGGAGTGAAATGAAAAGGACAGGTGAATAATTATAGCAGAATTTGACAGTCCTGTCTATTGGGGTTCATTTTTCTATTTTCACTTATTTTGTGTATGTTTACAAAATAGTATAAAATCAATGAGAAGTTATTATGGATAGAGGAGGAGCATTGGAAGATTTATTAATTAGTACAATTTCTGTTTAAGATGATATAAATTCTGAGTAGAGATAATGGTAATGATGGTACATTGTAAATATACTTAATGCCACTGAATTATACAAAAAATGATTAAATGGTACATTTTCTGCATGTTTAAAACAATAAAAAAGCAAAAAAATATTTCACTAATTCCCCAAAACTATAATGTCAGGGAATACCTTTGATGACATGGTAATGGGTAGGAGGAGAAAAAAAGGAGGAGGAAGAACAGGCTAGATGTTACAAGCTTGTGGCTCCTATCGGGAACCAATGAGATTTTTAGGGGCTTGGGAGAGTTGATAAACTAGCTGTTTACATGTTTGGAGTGCACCTTTCCTCCCACCCGCCTCTCCTTATTAACTTTTTTCTCCTCCAATTTCATGTCATGTTAATGCTCATGTCATGTTAATACTCCTTTTGAGTGGTTAGGTTCTAGAGCAGTGTTTTTCTAATTGTAGGCCAGTGATTTATGAATAGTTTAGTGGGTTGCTATTAGCATTTTTAAAAAGTTAGAAAATGTAAAGTGCTTTGTGCCTAGTAATTGTGGTATTTATAGAAAACTTGTTTTATATTACAACCCCATTCGCATGTATATGTGTATGGGGTTGTAATATAAAATTTTATTCTTTAGAGTTGGGCATTGATTTGAGTAATAGTGTGGAGGATATTGGTGGCCATATAATGTCCAGAAAGCATATATCAAAATTGCACAAAGAGATTTAGACAATGATTCAGCATTTCATCCTGTTTTTACACATGAGACAACTAAGAGCAGCACCTGACCTAGAAGATCTGATGAGTTCATTCTATCAACATATGATTTACAAAGTGAAGGGAGTAGGTAGGATGAGGGGTTGGATATGCCGATCTCATATTTGAGTAACAGTATTCATGAACATATGTATTTACTTAGAAATTGTTGGAGGTAGGTCCTTAATCATATCTGTTTATTTGCAGATGCTGAACGTAGTAGATGCTGTAAAGCTCTTTATACAAGTATTTGCTAAAAATGTGTGAACATTTGATGGTATTAAAGATTACTTAAAATGTTAGCCTAGGGACTGTCTTGTTGCTTTAACTTTTTTAAAAAAATGAATTTACTGATTCAAAAATCATCTTCAAGGCATATCATTACAGAGAAAGCAAGGTATAGTAGTAGAATATAATCTAGGGGTTGGGGTTGTGGCTCAGTGGTAGAGTACTCACCTACCATGTGTGAGGCACTAGGTATAATCCTCAGCACCACATAAATAATAAACAAAATATAGGTATTGTGTCCATTTACAACTAAAAAAGAAATTCTTAAAAAAAATGTAGATCCAGATACTACTGAACTAAATTGTGAGTTTAATGTTTTCTGATTAGGTAGCTTGGAAAGATTTTGTAATCTTTTTGGGGTTTATTTTCTCATTGTAAAATTGTCTCTTAGGGTTTTGAGTAAAATGGTTTATGTAAGTTTCTAGAATTTTAGGCTTACTTGTTATTAATGTCAGGCCCATCTTTCTTTATATCTCTTATTCTTCCAAAGTCTGTAATCTTAAATTGATTTTTTTGCTTTTGTTTGGAGATCACTGGGAAAATATATATATACACACACACACACACACACACGTACATATACATACATATATATTTGTAGAGATCAATAATATATGTTCAGAGATTAAGAAATATTATAAAATAAAAACAAAAAATAATGTTCTTTCCTCTAGACATGTTTCATTTCCTGAAATTTGTTTGGGCAGTAAGTAAAATTTTATCAGTTTTGCTCTTCTAAAGGAATTTCAGATAATGAATACATGAAAGGGAAGAGTTGAGAAGCCCTATAATAAGCAGCTGTTAACATTTTTTTACAAATTGTGCATTTATTCCTTATGTTCAAGGTGATTCCTTTCAACTTTACTACTTTATAATCTTAAAATATGAAATATGTTTGGATAAACATAGATGTTTTTAACTGATTAGTTGGATTTGTACTAAAAAAAAAAAAAAAAGACTGTTTTGTGGATTTGAATGATAATTCACTGACAGGCGGTCTTTAACATTTTTTTTCCCTCCGAACAGATGTCTTGGCCTGCAGTGACTCCAAATTCCATAATCCTTCCAATTTCCCCCTCTACTAAATAAGTTTCAAAAAAGTGACATTTTTATTATAAGTGATTGACTTAATTCAGGCAAATATTGCAATTGACTAGACTTCATCCCAATAAGGATTACTTCGGTATGAATAAAATGTTAGATTCTTTATTTTTACTCTTAAGAATTTAATGCATGATGTTCTCTCCCTCTGTGTCTGTATTCTGAATAATGTTTTTGTGTAATAAGCTTTCTTCAGTTGAAACTTTTTATGCTGTACTTTTTATGTTGAAGTGTTACATTTTTGATATATTCTTTTTAAAATGGCATATGAAACCAGTCAAGACTCATATAGGAAATAGTGACCACAGTAGGTCCTTCAGCATCTAGTAAAGTTAACCAGAACTAGTTCCGTAGATAATGGAATTGCTTAGGAGCCAAATGGAGAACTGTGATATAACCTAGAAAATAACTACAGAAGAAAGCCTCCAGTGTCTCAAACCGAGAGGGAAGATGAGAATAGGTGGTGTTTCTAGACTATAAAAACCAGACTGTGTGGGGAAACCAGAACTTAATGGTTGCATGATGGGAGCTGGGCCATCAGAGGGAAACTGGAGTTATAGAGGACATAGCTTCTGTCAGGGATGTTACAGGAAGTAGAGAGAAAGGGAGAAAATTTGACTTCTCGTCTTTCAGTTACCCATCAGTGCTTCTCCACTGGTCAGATCCTTCTGGACAAATCTTTGCCAGATCTCAGGATTGCTTGGGAAATACATTTGTATATTATACAGAGCAGCAGGGTAATTTTGGGAAATGGATCCGAAATGAGTTTAGTTGACCAGCTCAACAACTACATTGCTAGTGTGTAATATTCATCAATATGCCTATGTGTGTTTGCAGCACTAGCTCCTAAAAAGATTTTGGGAGCAGGGACAACTAAAAGTTTTAAGCAATGTAATACCTTAAAAAGTATTAAGATTAGCATTTCAGTTAGAGATAGGCACATGTTTTGTAGGAACTCAAGGGAGCTGCAGTTGGCCCAGTTTTTGTCATTTGTGGAACACTTTTAGCAGGTTATAAAAGTTGAGCCAAGTTTTGAAAGATTGATCAGACCTGGTAAAGAAGGGACATTGCTGGGAGAAGGTATGAACAAGGACACAAAGCCTCAAAGAGTTTAAAGCATATGTATAAAACTTGGATTGAATAGTTGTTGCTGGAGCATTGAGTTTGTGGCATCCAAGACCATAAAACAATTTTGGAAAGCCAGGCAGAGACCAGGTTAGTTTTATTCTTAAGTTGACAGGAAGCTACTTGAAAAGGTAGGAATGTGTTGATTTATTCTAGCTGAACATAGCCATGGTATAGAAGATAAGTTGAGGAGTATGCTGTACTGCAGGTGAGAACTATGAAGAGGTTATTCTAGTAGTTTAGGTAGTAGAGATGTGATGGACATGAACACTCAAAGTTTTCTTCATTTTATGTCTTTATTCCTTTTTATTGAAGTGTTTCCCAGTGCCATGCTCCTCAGCTGGTGTCCCACTTTGATATGCCCTTTTATGTTACTTGAACATTCAGTGTATTTAAATAATACAAATAAAAAGTGGGAGAGTGCTATTTTGTTTTCAGATTGCACTTCCCTCCTTGGATATTTTGATACTCTTTGAAAAATCCTTGCTTATGGGACTAGAAATGGGAGTGAGTCATAGACCTGCTCTCTGGAATCAATAATAGGAATTGCTAATCATGGCATAGTGATTATCTAGAGTGTTGGAAGGGTTCTTTGCTCTCCTGAATCCTGGTAACTATTATGTCATTGAAGTATGATGAGATGTAGTAACTTTATAGGAACTTGAAAAAAAATTTCCTGTATTCCCTCATGTACCTTTTGATATTGAAGAGGGACAGATTTGCAGTGTGACATTTAAGTTTAGTAAATATCTTTTAAAATACCAAAATCCTGCATTTGAATAAGATCCACTTTACAAATTGATTTTAATGTATATTCACTAATTTATTCTGATAATACATGTGAGATAAGTGTTAAAGTGTTATTTTCTTTTTTCTTAACACATTCAAGTCCAGGTTGTCTTACTGAAACTCCATAGTGAGATTTCTACAATATTATATATAAGTAAGACAGAATTTTTGTCCTCATGAGTCTGTGATCTAATAGAGATTGACAGTATTAAGTCATAATACAAAGAAGCCTAAGAAGTTAAATAAGAAATATAAATGCTGTACTGAGGGAATTCAGAGGAATAAATTTATTATATGCTGTTTATTTTCTTTTCCACATAACACCTTCAAAATTGGCAAATATCTTAAAATTTATTGGCATCTTATATTTGAGTAAAGTTAGTTTGAAAAATAACAAGAGCCTATAGGTCCTGGAGGGTGGATAACAAAGTTTGTTAAGTGGGTAAAGTCTTAAGAAAAACTGTCCAGATGTGAAAGACATGACATTCTAAAAGAATTGAGAGATTGACTTATAGGGCTCAAGGATAACTTAAGAGTTGACATTAGGTATGTGAGTTGAATCCATTTCATGGGAGACTTTGAAGATCAGGCTGTAGAGAGGTGGAATTTTATTCTGTAGTGAAGGGGAAGCTATTTATTGATTTGAAATTTTATTTATAATGTAGTCATTTACACCTATAAAAAAATTCTTCTGCCTAGATGCTTTTCAGTAGATGAATGCTTAAAAAAAGAAATGTGCAATATATACACAATGGAATTTTACTCAGCAAGAAAAGGGAATAAAACCATGGTATTTGCAGGTAAATGGATTGCATTGGAGAAGATAATCCTAAGTGAAGTTAGCCAATTCCCAAACAAATGCAGAATGTTTTCTCTGATATAAGGAGGCTGATTCTTAGTGGGGTAGGGAGGGAGCTGGGAGGAAGAGGAACTCCAGCTAGGGCAGGGGGGTGGGAGGGAAAGGGAGGGGCAGGGGATTAGCAAGGATGATGGAATGTGCTAGACATCATTATCCAAAGTTCATGTATGAAGACACGAATTGGTGTCAACCCACTTTATATACAACCAGAGATATGAAAAGTTGTGCTATATATGTGTAATAAGAATTGTAATGCATTCCGCTGTCATTTATTTTAAAAAATCAATAAAATTCTTCTGAATAATGCTTTCACTGCATCTGATAAGTTTTGTTGTTTTCTATTTTTTTTAACTCATTGGTTATCTAAGACTAGTATTTAATTTTTACCTGTTTGTGCTTTATTTCTTTGTAGTTATAAGAAATGCCTATGATTTTGGACTTTTTTTAAAAAATATTGAGACTTGATTTTTGGTTAGTCTTTTCTAGAATAGTCTTTCTGGAAAATGATCTGTGTGCATCTGCAACAAATGTATATTTTTCTGTAACATGGCGTGGTGTTCTATATATGTTAGATCTAGTTTGTATTGTTTTTCAAGCCTTTTTTTTTCTTACTGTTTTTTCATGATATTCAGTCTATTATTCTAAGGGGGCATGTTAATGTATTATGAAGTAACTACAGATACTTTGAGACAGGGTTTCACTGTGTTGCCTAGTCTTGTCCCCAATTTGTGGGGCAAAAGTGTTCCTCCTATCTTAGCCTCCCAAGTACTTGGCACTATAGTTGTATGCCTCCATACTTGGCTTCGCTATTGATACTTGAAATCATACTTGCTCCATTTTGTTATTTGTTTTCTCTGAGTTATGCCTTTTTTGTTCCTTGTTTTTTCCCATTACTATTTTCATACTTGATTTTTGTAGTGAATCATTTTTATTCCCTTTCATTTCCTTTTGTGTAAGTTTTAATATATACAAAATATTTTCTTTGTTGTTACCATAAAGATGACTATTAATATCCTAAATTTACAACAGCCAATTTCAAATTGATACCATCCTAACTGTAGAGGTAGATAAATCTTTGTACTTGTGTATCTCCATCCTCTCCCTCTTTTTTTGTTCTTATTACAAAATACATCTTTATGTATTATGTCCAGTAACAGATTTATCAATATTTTTATGTATTTGTTTTAAAAATCTATAGGAATAGAACAAGAAGGTTACAAAACAATATACAATAATAGTGGTCTTCATGTTTGCCCATATATTGACCTTCACTGGAATATTTATTTCTTTACAAGGCCTAGAGTTGCTTTCCAGTGCCTTTTCCCTTAGACTTATGGTCTCCCTTTAGTTATACTTATAGGATAAATCTAATGCTAATGACTGTAAGGTTTTGTTTATCTGAAAAGGTCTTTCTTTGTCCCTAATTTTTTTGGAAGACAGTTTTGCCAGATATAGAGAATTTTTTTAAGTATTTTTTTATTGATAGCTATATTAGGAGTATCCAGAGAAACAGACTCAGAAAAACATGGATGGAGAACATGCACATACACACACATGCACATACATACACACAGCACACCCACACCCACGCATACACGCGCGCACACATTTTTCTTTGGTGCTAGGTCCTATGCATGCTACAGAGATGCTGTACCACACAGCTGCACCCTCAGATGCGGGGTCTTATAAATAATTGGTTCACAAGATTATGGAAGCTGGGAAGTACCAATATCTGCAGTTTTGAAGCTCCAGAATGAAGGCCTGAAAATCAGGAGAAACAATAGCTTAAGTTCTAGTATGAAAACTGGAAGACACAAGAATATCCAACATTTCAGTTGAATCTGAAGGCAGGAAAAGACCAATGTCCTGATTTGGGGTAGTCAGAATGAGTTCTATCTTTCTCAATCCTTTTATTAGAGTCTTTGATTGAATGAAGCATTCCCACCATGCTTTACTTGGTCTGTCAATGCAAATGTAATCTAATCCTAAACATTCTGAGATAACACTTGAATACTATTTGACCAAGAGTTTGGACATCCCATGGCCCAACCAAGTGGACACATACAATTAGCCAAGTTTTATTTTTCTTATGTGCTTGATCATATCATGCTACTGCTTCCTAGTCCCCATGGTTTCTGATGAGAGGCTGGTGTTAATCTTATTGAGGATCCTTTGTACATGATGAGTCACTTCTGTCTTGCTTTCCTAGGGCCTCTTTTTATTAACAGTTCTGTTATCATGCATCTCTGTGGATCTCTGAATTTATCTTACCTGGAGCTCATTGAGCTTCTTGAGTATGTCGATTTGTTTCTTTCATCAGCTTTGGGGCTGGGGCCTTTAAAAATATCAAAAAGTAGGTTTAGAGTTGCCTTTTTTTTCAGTATGTGCTTTGTTGTAAAACTTTGCTCTGTAGTTTTGGGAAAGTTGATTCTGATAGTTACTGTTACTTTGTTTCTGTGGGGAGGAGGAAGTTGGAGCTTTTAGCTTTACCATTTTGCTAACTTCCTGTTGTGTCTAGGATTTGCATTTCCTTGATGATTAATGATGCTGAACATCTTTTATATGCTTATTGGCCATTTGAATATTCTCTTGAGTATTTTTCTATTCAAATCCTTTACCCTGTTTTTATTTGAATTTTCTTTCCATTTATTGAATTTTAAGTTGTTGTTTTTTTTTTTTTTAATATGTTGGTAAAAGTGCCATATACATGATTTGGACACATTTTGTTCCATTCTTTGGGAGATTCTTTTTACTTTGTTAAAGTGAATTTTTAAGTTTTCTTTGGAAAAACAGAAAAAATTAAAATCTGATACCTAGTTTATCTTTCTTTTGCTGCATGTGCTTTTGGTATAATTTCTAAAAACTAAGAGGTCAAACAGAGGAAAAATAACAAGGGAAGAAAACTTGAGATGTCAGAAAAGAACCAGGAGAGGACTTCTCCAGATAAATCAAGAGGTTGAAGTTGGATTAATTGTATGATAGTTCTGCAAAGAGAATTTGAATAAAAATAGCAATAGGAAAAGCATAAAAGGTAGAATGTGAGAAATAGTCAGAAATGGCTTTTGGCATTAGAAATGGAGGGTGTTGTATGTAGCTTTATATAAACTGAAAACTACTATCAGAATGACTAGTGAGTACTGTAGTGAGTTGCATAATTATGGTTAAGTTTCTCAGTTGCACTTCATTACACTTTTCACTATAATTTTCTGGTTGCTTTAGATGTCTGCTAACGTTAGGCTCTTGTTTGAGAAGTGATATCTCTGGCCAAGGGTGAGCCATTGCAGATTTGTCAGTGGGACCCTTATATTATTACCATTACATAGCTGTTAGGATCTTGGGTTGACCTCTGTGCTAAATTGGGCTAAGCTGTGTTTCAATAATTTAAAAAATGTTAGATGACAAAGATACAAGTTAGAGTTTACTAGGCTTTTCTTATGGAAAGATAGGTAAAAGATAGGTAAAAAAAACTGGGCCTGAGACAACCTATATAAGACAAGCCTATAGTTATGGAGAAGCAGAAGGGCTTGGAGTGTGGAAAGAAAAATGAATCCCATTACCAGTGAGGACCCTAAGAGATTAGAATAGCCTTTGGGCTGGGGATGTGGCTCAAGCAGTAGCACGCTCGCCTGGCATGCGTGCGGCCCGGGTTCGATCCTTAGCACCACATACCAACAAAGATGTTGTGTCCGCCGAGAACTAAAAAAAAAAAAAAAATATTAAAAAGAAATTCATTCTCTCTCTCTCTCTCTCTCTCTCTCTCTCTCTCTCTCTCTCTCTCTCTCTCCCCTCCCCCTCTCTCACTCTCTCTTTAAAAAAAATAGCCTTAATTTTTGGCAGCATTTGTAATTCCTATTCATCAGTTCTGTGTGATATCTTTATTTCTTTTTAGTGTTTTTCATTTGGATAAGCAACTTTGTATGAGTTTCTGTTATTGGTACACAGAGAACCTCATCTAAGACTTTGGCACATTGAAATAATAGTTTCACTGAGAGAAGTGAAATGAGTGCAGAGCCAGTTTCCTGAGATATTTATATAATTTTAACTATGATACTGGGTAGTGACATTAAAAATGGTGATGATTATTTTGCAAGTAGATTTGTGTGCTTGCATGTGATATAAATTTAATTGGGCATGTGCTTTACATGGTGGTTGTTGGTATTGGCTTCTTATTTCTATTATGTGTCTTTGTAAATAAAAAAATGACAACTTGGCATTATTTGTAAAATGGAACATGCCTATAACGTATCACACAATTTTCCTTCTGGTTATTGAGAGAGACTCTTGGACATGTGTACCAGGTGATGTGTTCAAGAATATTGTGTGGAAGTATTATTTGTAACAACAAAAACCTGAGAATACTTAAGTAACATCATTAGGAGACAGGGTGAACAAGTTGTGGCATTTTAATACATTGAAGTATGTTATAGGCCATTGTACATGAATGACCTCCAGTCATGTGTCCACATTTTCTTAGAAATACTCTAACATTTAGTGAAGAAATAGTATCACTTCACTGAAAAATACATCTAGTATGGTATTGTTTTAGATGGGCAACTTCAAGATAAATTAACAAGTATATTGTTAATATGTAAATATTGAGCAAAAAATTAAGATAAAGTAAGGTAGAGTTAAGAAAACATTCAGGATAGTGGTAATCTATGTGCATGAGGGGCAAAAGGTTAGATATGGGGAAGAATACTCCAGGATCTTGAAGATAGTGGTATTGTTCTGCTCTTGGATTCAGCAATGAGTTTTACCATGTTTATTGTGTGTTTTATAACATCTTCTATATCTTATTCTTCATGTTATCAAGTACTTCATAATATAAATTTAAAAAGGTTTATAAATATACTTGGTATAAAAGTGTCTTTTTAACATTAATGAAATTCTTAGGACAAAAACCTCAGCATTTCTAAAGCAGAGAGTCATTTATCTTTAAATTCAGATTTCTTTTCATCTCATCCCATATTCTGAGGTCCAGAACCTCACTGTTAATTTTGACTTCTTTATTCTCATATTAATTTAATAATATTTAGTGCTAGAAATATTATAATAAAGTTTTTCATAACTATTGTCTAACAGAATAAATGATTGAAGGCAATCTCTACCCTGTTTTCCTTTCCTACAATACTAAGCCATCCAACAAATTGATTTTTTTTTCCTTACCCAGTTTAATTTTTTTGTAGGGTCTGTATCAGTATTTCAGGACCTGCATGCCTTTTTGTTTGTTTGTTTGTTTCCAGACTGACATTCCTGGGCTGTATTCTTTCTTCTCTTTAGTTCTTTCTTATTGATGCTGTATTAATATTTCTAGGACACTGCTTTGATTAGTCTACACAACTCCTCAGAACGTCTAAGGATTCCTTATTATAAAATGTTGAGATATCTATTCTTTAGGTTGGGTATCAGGCTTCGATAGTTTGGTTTTAATCAAGGGCCCATACTTACTGCTTTTTCCTTGAGGAGAGAGATAGGTTAACTCTCCTACTAGCCACCTTGTCCAGGGCTTGGCACTGTGATGAGAGATGGGAAGGGGAAGTATGCCTGGATAGTCTTAATAATCATACTGTTGATGGTCTTCAGGCTTCCTCTAGCTTCAAATACATATCTTTTTGTATTTGAATTGCTATTGGAATACTCCTATATTTTGTGGCAATTTGTGTGTGTGTGTGTGTGTGTGTGTGTGTATTTTAATTTCAATCAGGTCTTGTTTTTTTTTTTTATCTTCTGGGTATTCTTCTGAGTTTCTGGCCTGCCTTGGTTTTCTTTTCTGGTTATAGTTGGATTCATTATCAGTTAAGTCATCAATCGTTTCATGTGCCATCGCCTTAGACAAGTTCTTTAGGTGCCAATAACAGAAATCATACAAGATTGCTTATACAAAGTGAGGATCTATATTTAATAAACAGAATAGGCATCTTATAAGAACAGGAATTAAAATTGAGTTTTTCAGAGGACTGGAAATTAGGAACTACAAATTTTGGGTCTAATTTCTATGGATTTGGTATGGAATGGGGAAGGCAGAATGTATGGTTACTCCACCATTTTTATTCCATCTGAGTTCATTTATAGAGCCAGTTTGCTTATTTAATAGGTTCTTTGGATAGGGAGTTGGGAATAGGTATTTGCATTGTGAATGAATAGTTATATATGTGTAGTATATTTCTATATTTACAAACCAGCAATTAAAAGTATAATTTTCACCATAAGTGATATCTGTCAAAATATTTCAAGTGAGTTATTCAAAAATCTTTGGCCTTGAAAGTTTTATTAGGAAATATAAATCAAATATAATGATTTTGAAGCTTCCAGGCAAAATGAGTTTAAATAGTTAGGAGTATTTCAGTATATTAATCACATGCATGCTAAGGTAAAGGGGCCTAGAAGAAAAGGGAGAATAATAATGTAGATATTTTTCTTTGTTGAAGTTTAAGGTTTTTATGTTTCTTAAAAAGTGGCATATGTTTACCACTTGTTCTTAACTAGTTCCAATGGCAGTCCGCCCTTTGGAAAATTAATGATTTGTTTTATTGGAAAAGCTTAAATAGTCACACATTATCAAATTTTGGCAAGAGTGTTTGGAAACCAGAGATACTATATGCTGATGGGAATGTGAGTTGATAGAGCTATTTGGTCAGTGTCCAATAAAATGGAAAATATGCATATAACCCATCAATTTTATTTTATATAAACTTCAAAGCAGTGGTTTTCAGCAGGGGTGATCTTATCACCAGAGGACATTTGGCAATTCCTGGAGATATTTTTGGTTGTCAGGCCTGGGGATTATAATTGGCATCTAATTGGTGGAGGCTAGGTATTTTGCTAAATGTCCTAAAATTCATAGGACAAACCCTAACAATGGACAATGATACATCCCAAAATATCTGTAGTGCCAAAGTTGAGAAACAGTGCTTTAGATAAACTTTTGTATGGACAAAGACTTGTTTAAGAATATTTGTTAAAGTATTATAATAATGAAAAATAAGAAATAACCTAAATATTCATTAGTGAAAAAAATGGATAACTAAAATGTATATGCATGTATGTTCCAGTACAGTTGTTAAGAGGAAGAAAGTATATTGATATCAATACATTTGAAAATTAATGTTGAATTAAAAGCAAGTACTTTTAGTATGATACCATTTGTCAACTGAAAAATATACAAAACACAACTGCTATTTAGATATGTAAATTAAAAGATGGAAAATAATTATGAAGACATATCAAAATCATAATAGTGGTTGCTAATAAGGAGGAGACAGTGATTTTGGGGATGGTACACAGCAGGCTTAACTTTTTAAAAATATATGTAATGCAAATATGATTTCATATTTGTGTGAATTTAAATGTATAATTTGAACATTATGTTTTGGTGGGAATATGGATACTTATAATATTGCTATTTTTAAAAAATATTTATTTTTTAGTTTTAGGTGGACACAGTATCTTTTTTTTTTTAAATGTGGTGCTGAGGATCTAACTTGGTGCTTCTCGCATGCCAGACGAGCGAGCTACCATTTGAGCCACATCTCGAGCCCCTGCTATTTTCTAATAGTTTAAAAAATTTCAGCCTGAAAGCTTATCCATGAATTTTCTATAGTACTTAGTATAGCATGTTACATGTGTGTATTTTTTAAATTTCTTCCCACATAGGAAGTTAATTTGGCTTTCTGTGAGAAGCATGAAGATTTTTGTTTATTTAACTTGTGTAAATATGAAGGAACTATATTGAGTGGAATTAACCAGTAAATTTGTGCTAAATTCATATAGATGAAAAACCATCATAAACTTTAAAAAAATGATTTGGTTTTTGGGCATTAGAATATATAGAAATAATTGAGTTTTCAGCAGACACCTGAAGTATTTCTCCTGTTTAGCTATTTTGTTGCATTGATGTTTGTTGTTATAAAAAAAAAATCTCATTGCATTAGTTTAAAATCTTTTCAGTTAGCTATCCATGAAATTTAAGTGATTCTAGGAACTTATAAAATATACTTAAAATTCTTAACTGGGATTTTTCTGAATAAGTTACACTTCACTGTGAAAATTTTATAAATGATTTGAAGACAGGAAGTGGATTTAATGTCATAGCCAGTAGACTTTAAAATTTTTCTTAGAATAGAAAGATTATTTTTTATGAGATAAGATATCTTGACATTAAAATAAAGTGGAGAATAGTATATGACCTGTAATTTTTTTCTTATAGTGATATAAAATTAGGTATCTCAAATACAGTGTAATTAAAAGTTATAATATCTAGTCATGATATCTTTGAATTTAATTATCTCAAATTAAGCAATAGATTAAAATTGCATTTGTAATTATATGGCAGTTGATAGTTTTTAAACAAAAAGCATTTACCAAAAATTATCCCAAAGTTTAGGAAACCCACTATTTAATTTTAAAAACTTTAAATAACCTTTAGTTAATGATTTTTATTTATCCTTGTTAAACAGAGCTTAAATGCAAAAGTAATAACCTATATCTTTTTACATGTAAATGTCAATCCAATCAAAAGATGACTGAAAATTAATGACTTTTTAAAAAAGTCTTAAAAGTTTAGATTAGACCATTTTTAAAGAATTTGATACAAATTACAAGAATGCCATAATTATAAAATTTATAAAGATCATTTAAATTCAGAATATTTAATTTAAAATAATTTAAGTTCAAATATGTAATTATAAATGTAATTATGCTTTAACTGTATAGAATTTGAAATAAGTCACATAACCTTTTAAGATAATTTTTATAATTAGGTGAGAATAAGGCATGAACTATTTCTACTTAATTTTCTTGCTAATATTTGCAACTTAATACTAGTTAGTCTTTAATTGCTGAAAAAGTTGTGTACAACATGGTTAACAAGTATTTCAAGGATTCACAGTTCAAGAAATGTTACTTAAAAAGTTTTAAAATGATATATCTAACTGTGGGGTGTCTGTGTGAGTGTGTGTGTGTTTGTATGTATGTTTAAAGTCAAGGTAGACTTGTTTCTTTGGATTTAATGTTATGGACAAGAGCTTACTAACCTTATAAACTTAACTATAATCACTTTCCTTCAAGTATAAAGTATGGAATCTTTCAATGGAGGCATCAGATTCTGGTTTGAGCAAAAGGCCCCTCTGGGTCGTCCCATTTTAGAGCTAAATGCATGAAGTACTAGTGTGAATGCAGAGCATTATTTTCAGGTGTGAATCTTAGATATTCTAGAGTGGGGGAACGGATTAGCAGTTATTTTAAGATAATATACTCAAAGTGGAAGAAAATTGATTACTATTCAAAATTGGGCTTCTATTTCCAGACCCTTGTAGATAGGAGTTAGGTGCCTATTTTGGCACTCATGGCAAGAGAGCTTGTAGTTCTCTGACTTGGGATATTAGATTTCAGATATTGGTGATTGGGAGAGTGGGCGAGCTGCTAGCCTTTTTCTTCCCCCTGAAATTTTAAACCAGTGCAAATGTTATGATAAAGAATTTTGGGTTTGTGGCTTGATTTTTTTTTTAAAGATGAAATTAAAAACAAATCCATGTTGTTTGCTTTTAGAACTTAAATGTTTTTGAAGTACATTGACTTTTAGTTTATCTCATTAAAAATTTGATTACTGAACTTTCATATTTTAAGTAGGGATCAGGACGTGTAAGTGAAAACATCACAGTAGATGTTCTTATATATTTAGGTTTGTTTTTAAATGCCTGCCTTTTTCTTTCCACAGAAATGACTTGAAGTAGTTAAGAACACATACAAACATGATTATAACTTTGGTGTGGGCTTTCAAAGTTTAAAATTATTATAAAGCCAAATACTCTCCTATACCGAACATTGTATCTGGCTTAAACAATAACAATGTATATTTTTTAAGGTCACCATAAATTTCAAGTTTAAATCCAACTTCATTCTAAGCCACCAAAGTGTCTTATTATATGTTCAGGTTTTACCTTTGTATCAGTATAACTACAAAATATTTTGGAGAAGAATTCTTATGTAAGGTTCTTGTCCCTGGGCTTTTCAGAATTACTTTATGGGTGACAATTTTTTGCCTCACTTTATACCAGATAGAAGTTATAATCCTTCAGCCGAGTTTTGAGTTTTTTTCCCTTTAAATTAATTTTCCATACCATTGAAAGTGGCACCATATGATTCTTATTATCCTCAGTAAGCAATTAAATGAAAAAAATCTTGCTAAACTGTTTGAATTTGGTAGTACTGAAATCAAATAGATTAAGGCATAATATCATTTAGTTTATTTGCTGTGTATGCCTAATGATTGTCCTTTCAGTTTTCTGTGATGGGAATGATGTGAAGAAACAGCGGGTGATTAGATTTTTGGGTATCTTTTTCTCTGTTACATTCAATGTACATATCTTATACCTTTTTTAGCATGTTTCTTCATTCTGTTTTTTTTTAAATTGTAGTTGGATACAATATCTCTTATTTATTTTTATGTGGTGCTGAGGATCAAACTTGGGGCCTTGCACATGCTAAGCGAGCGCCCTGCCACTGAGCCACAACCCAGCCCTCATTCTCTAAATTTTTAAGCCATTATTTTATCTATTCTATAAATTTCTAGATAGCTGGAAACAGTGTCCCTTTCTGTCCATAGTATAACTTTATGAAGTAGGCCTCAACTTTCTAATATTTTCATTATATGTAAAAAAATATATATTTTTAGCTGTTAATGGAGCTTTTATTTATTTATATGTGGTACTGAGGATCGAACCTAGGGCCTCACACAGGCAAGGAAAGCACTCTATCACTGAGCCACAACTCCAGCCCATGTGTTCATTTTTATTTTTTCTTATCTCTTTGGTCTGCCAGACTTCTTTTATAGGCCATTACAATTTACTCCATTTTGCTTTCTAGTTTCCCACTGTTCTTCCACTAGTGCTATTATGGTTTCTTAAGGGACATTTATTATAGCTATCAGTTTTACTTATTCAATCCTGTTTAAATGCTGTCTCTCTTTAATTCCCACTAATCCTTCTATACTATTGACATTTTTTTGTATGCAGGTGTCTTATTTTCCAAATTCTAAAGGACTGGGATGATGTATTTCACTTTTTTGTTTGCTATTTTGGTCAACTCCATGCACTTTAATGATCTTAAATATATTACTTTTTAATTTTTTTCTTACGGGGTGGCAATAGCATTAGGTCAAATTACACTAGAAAATGTGGAGAACTTTAAAGTGCTCTAAATTATGAAACTCTATTAATGGTAATTATGAAACTTTTAGAAAGCAATACTCTCATTACAATTATGTAATTATAGTAGTACTTGAAAAATTTAAAACAACACAAGATAGACATAAAAATGAGAGATTTGTTAGGTATGTCCTTATACAAGCAACCAGAAATATATATGATAGGGCAAAAATTAAAAACAAATCAGAAATATAGAAAGTAGAAGGATATGTAGAAGCATAAAAAACAAATGATTAGTTCCACAGAGTGAGAAGAGCAAAGCAGTCAATATGTCTGGGTAGATTGTTAGGAATGATGGAGTTAGCATCTGGTTAGAAATGATTTGTGCAAAGCTGACAGTTGTGATATGTAAATGTTGGTAAGTTGGGCATTGAGAGGTTGACTTTTTACTGCCTGCTAGAAAAATGTGTATGATTTGCCCCAGTGGGGAAAGATAGAGCCCAGTTACAGATTCTTCACACCATTGTGTTTACAAATTGGCAAATTCTAAGTAATGAAATAAATTGAATCCTGAATTAAACTACTTTTATAGGGTGCATGATGACTTTAGGATCTAGGTCAAAGCATATAGTTGTAAATATAGTATATATCTTTGTAGAAAAATTAAAATAATGAAATGTGTGGAGAAAATAAATTAGTTACCCTTCTAAAAGTCACAGTGAAACCACTATAATCATTTAGTTAATTCAGTTGTATTAAATTTTGTATGATCGCAGTTTTTATCTACTAGCATATTGATGGATCTATATTTATAGATATACGCTAAGTGTGGTGAGCCGTGTCAGCGAACCGTGGTCGCCATTACAAGATGGCGCTGATAAGCGCTGTGGCCTGTGATAAACAACTCCTTGTTTTGGGAGAGTTGGCACGTAGCTGTAAAACACCCTATGAGAAAGATCCACGTGGCAGTTGTGCATTGGGGCTTGATGTGCTTTATCAAGGCTGGGGCGCTCGGGTGAAGTAGTAGGAGAGAAGAAGTAGTAGGAAAAGTAGTAGTAGAGGTAGGAGTAGAAGAAGTAGTGGTAGCAGTAGTAGCAGTAGTAGTAGTAGTAGTAGTAGTAGTAATAAGATGAAGCTTCCAGAGACACATAATTAAAGGCCTGAATAAACTGCTGAGAGAAGAATCCTGTGTCCGTGTCCTCCTTGCTGGCGAGGGGAGTAAGCAGTTGGCGGCCCATACGGGGAACCAATATCCCTCGGACCCAGGATCCAGAACTTTCAGCAGTCAGGGTGGTGCACCGGTAAGTTCCCAGGTAAAGTGGGAATCCGCCTATGAAAGCGAGGCGCTCCTCGGTAATTAAAGAGAGAGGGGGGGGAATAATAAAATAAGACGCTTCTCTGTAGATAAAGAGAGAGCGGGGGGAAAATAATAAAATAAGACGCTCCTCTGTAAATAAGGAGAGAGCGGGGTTTTGTATTTTCACTTTCTTAATACTGCTTGGAACAGTAGGGGTGCTACTTCCTCAAGCCCAATTTTGCTGGCCTTGGACGGGTTACTGCGTTCCAAGGGACTTAAAGTGAAGCGGAGCACATTACAGAGGTTTTTAAAAGACTGACTCTGTAGCTCCTTGGTTTGCTTTTTCAGGGAGTCTCACGATTCCCAGTTGGGATAAATTAGGGAAAGATCTGGATTTCGCTTACAAACAAGGAATTTTAAAGGGCGGTACCATTCCGCTTTGGAAATTAGTGAGGGGGTGTATAATGGATGGTAAATGCCAGAAAGCTGTGAGTGAGTGTCAGGCCGTTCTTGAACAATTGCATGAAGGAAAATCGGAGGGGTCACATAGCGAGGTAGGAGAAAGTATTAGGAGTAAGAGTGGTGAACAGACAAGGGAGTCTGAAGTTAAACAGAGGAGAAGGCTCTATCCAGACTTGACTGAGTTAAAAACTCCCAAGGACACAAGTAGCTCAAACAGTTCTGAGGAATTGGACAAGTTATTACAACAATTACGTAAGACTAAGATAAAAAAGAAAAAACAGGAAACAACAGATGTAAAAGCCTGCTGTGAGAAGGGCAATAAATCCAGTTCTGGGGAGGAAGTTGAGAACCTAGAGGAGGGCTCTATACCTGATGTTCCACCCATAGATCCACCCATTGCTCTGTCCCCGTGTGTGTGGGTGGAGTCCAAGGCTCCGGGAGGACTTTTCATTCTCAAGTTTGGAAAACAGTCAATACAGATCTCAGACTTTGTTGCTAGGATGGTGGATGCTGCAGGAAAAATTTTTGGCGATCCCGATAGAGCCATGCCCTTGATTAAACAATTGGTCTTTGAACAGTGTACTAAAGAATGTAAGGTAGCTATTACTCCTTATAAAAACAAAGGCATAGAGGCTTGGATGAAAGTCTGTAGAGAGATAGGTGGGCCATTAACTAATGCAGGCCTTGCTGCTGCTGCAGCAGTTACGGCCGCAGTAGCCATGGCCAGCCAGGTGCAAACTGCTGTCACTGTTAATGAAGTTGTTCAACAAATCTCCACCATACTCGAATCTCAAAATAAAGTTAATCAACATCTTTTGTCAGGGATTTTAGCTGCTAACCAAAGAATAGATCTACTTCAAGCTCAGATAGAAGAATTGTCTGACCTGGTACATTTGGGTTGCATTGACCATTGTGCACATTTATGTATAACCTCTGTCAGATTTAATGATTCCAGAAATGCTTCCCGCATCATCGGTGACTATTTGGCAGGGAATTGGTCCATGGAGGCGGAAGACATGATCCAGTCTCAACTGACTCAGATAGCTGTCTTGAATAACACCCGTGTTGATCCCGTGACTTTGGGTCAATTCACTAATTGGGTGGGAATAAGCATTTTTGGGACAGTATGTTGCTTTGGTGTGATACATTGTTTGTGGCTTCTCTGTCATCTCAAGGCCCGCAGTGCTCCAGATAAGGCTATGATCATACAAGCTCTTGCAGCTTTAGAAAATGGCAACTCACCTCAAGTCTGGCTTGCGCATCTTAGACAGTAAATCTTTGACATGGTCATTGCACCCCAAGTTATTATAACATTGCACTGGGATTGACATGTCTTTCCTCGTTATTCTCTTAGTGTTGGAAAGCCCTTGCACTCTGCAGGCCTTGCTGCCATTGCACGTAGATGGGTTTCCACACTAGTGCCTTTGACATGGTCGTTGCACCCCAAGTTATTCTAACATTGCACTGGGTTCGACATGTCCTTCTTTTGTCTTTCTTCTAGTGCTGGAAAGCCCTTGCACTCTGCAGGTCTTGCTGCCATTGCACGCAGATGGGTTTCCACACTAGTGCCTTTGACATGGTCGTTGCACCCCAAGTTATTTTAACATTGCACTGGGAACGACATGTCCTTCTTTTGTCATTCTTCTAGTGCTGGAAAGCCCTTGCACTCTGCAGGTCTTGCTGCCATTGCACACAGATGGGTTTCCACACTAGTGCCTTTGACATGGTCGTTGCACCCCAAGTTATTCTAACATTGCACTGGGTTCGACATGTCCTTCTTTTGTCTTTCTTCTAGTGTTGGAAAGCCCTTGCACTCTGCAGGCCTTGCTGCCATTGCACGCAGATGGGTTTCCACACTAGTGCCTTTGACATGGTCGTTGCACCCCAAGTTATTCTAACATTGCACTGGGTTCGACATGTCCTTCTTTTGTCTTTCTTCTAGTGTTGGAAAGCCCTTGCACTCTGCAGGTCTTGCTGCCATTGCACGCAGATGGGTTTCCACACTAGTGCCTTTGACATGGTCGTTGCACCCCAAGTTATTCTAACATTGCACTGGGTTCGACATGTCCTTCTTTTGTCTTTCTTCTAGTGTTGGAAAGCCCTTGCACTCTGCAGGCCTTGCTGCCATTGCACGCAGATGGGTTTCCACACTAGTGCCTTTGACATGGTCGTTGCACCCCAAGTTATTCTAACATTGCACTGGGTTCGACATGTCCTTCTTTTGTCTTTCTTCTAGTCCTGGAAAGCCCTTGCACTCTGCAGGCCTTGCTGCCATTGCACGCAGATGGGTTTCCACACTAGTGCCTTTGACATGGTCGTTGCACCCCAAGTTATTCTAACATTGCACTGGGTTCGACATGTCCTTCTTTTGTCTTTCTTCTAGTGCTGGAAAGCCCTTGCACTCTGCAGGTCTTGCTGCCATTGCACGCAGATGGGTTTCCACACTAGTGCCTTTGACATGGTCGTTGCACCCCAAGTTATTTTAACATTGCACTGGGAACGACATGTCCTTCTTTTGTCTTTCTTCTAGTGCTGGAAAGCCCTTGCACTCTGCAGGTCTTGCTGCCATTGCACGCAGATGGGTTTTCACACTAGTGCCTTTGACATGGTCGTTGCACCCCAAGTTATTCTAACATTGCACTGGGTTCGACATGTCCTTCTTTTGTCTTTCTTCTAGTGCTGGAAAGCCCTTACACTCTGCAGGTCTTGTTGCCATTGCACGCAGAAGGGTTTCCACACTGGTCTTTAGCTATGGCTTTAAAGCCCGTGCCTTTCTCTCAGGGTGTCGCCAACTTAATTGTGGTTGTCCTACAGAGGTAGTCCCAGCTACCCCCTTATGTTCACCATCGTCACGATACAGGATGCGAGGCAAGGCACTGCACTTGAGTGATCCTACAGTGGACCTCAAGGAGAGCATGTCCTATTGCATGCGGGTTGGACGTCCACGCCCCGTCCCACGAAAAAAGGCGTGGGCTGATATGGAGTCAGATCCAGGGAAGGGCCCCCCTAGAGCTGAGCCATACTATTCAGCCACTTCTGCACAGTGGGATAGGACCTCTACTCTCGCCTGTATTGTCTTAATAAAACAAAAAGGGGGAACTGTGGTGAGCCGTGTCAGCGGACCGTGGTCGCCATTACAAGATGGTGCTGATAAGCGCCGTGGCCTGTGATAAACAACTCCTTGTTTTGGGAGAGTTGGCACGTAGCTGTAAAACACCCTATGAGAAAGATCCACGTGGCAGTTGTGCATTGGGGCTTGATGTGCTTTATCAAGGCTGGGGCACTCGGGTGAAGTAGTAAGAGAGAAGTAGTAGTAGGAAAAGTAGTAGTAGAGGTAGGAGTAGAAGAAGTAGTGGTAGCAGTAGTAGCAGTAGTAGTAGTAGTAGTAGTAGTAGTAGTAGTAGTAGTAATAAGATGAAGCTTCCAGAGACACATAATTAAAGGCCTGAATAAACTGCTGAGAAGAATCCTGTGTCGTGTCCTCCTTGCTGGCGAGGGGTCGCGGCAGCTAAGTCTCTATGTTAGTTGGAATTCCCACAGCATTGAACCCAGTGGTGCTTAATCACTGAGCCACATTCCTAGCCCTATTTATTTTTTATTTTGAGACAGAGTCTCACTGAGTTGCTTAGGGACTCACTTAAGTGGCTAAGGCTGGCTTTAAATTTGCAACTTTCCTACCTCAGCCTCCTGAGTTGCTAGGATTACAGGCATGCACCTAGGTGCTGGGCCCCACAACCTTCTTGAAACATGAGGTCACTATATATAGAAACAGTATGTCAGAGCAAAAAGATGGCAGAAACTTGGGCCATCAGTACTTGATACTTTCAGGCAAAATACAAAACAAAAAACTGACAATTACATATTTTAAGCATTGGAATAATACATCCCTGTAAGTTTTTAATATTAAATATCTTGGATACTCACTTTGAGGACAGTTCATAAATGTAACTTTTAATCTTATATTAACTTTGCTGACAAAATTTTGATATGAAAATTTAAAGTTTTTAAAAATAACTGTAGACATTATTTTAGTATTGCTTCTAAGATAGTTAATTACAAATAAGTGAGGAATACACATTTTAAAAAGACATGTGCAGTTTCACGTTTATAGAAAATCGAGCAGAAAGTACAAAGAGTTTCCATATATCCGTTCTTCCATGGATACACATTTTTTTCTAAGATATCTCAGTATATGTAGTGCTATATATATATATATAAAAAAGACTCTACATCCTCAAACCAAATATGTATTATTTTGGAAAAACTGCTTTTCTATAAAATGATTTTCTTCAAATCTACAGTTTCCTGAGGGGCAGATGGATGAGCCAGCACTTCTACCATTGTGGGTCAGATAAATCTTTGAGATGGGGAGATGTCTTGTGTATTGTACAGCATCCCTCACTTGTAAACATTAGATGTCAACAATACTTCCCAGTAGCAACAACCAAGAATGTTTTCAGACACTGCCAAATTTCCATTGGGGGACAAAATGGCCCCTGGTGAACCATTACTCTAACCAGTATACCATATACTATGTGGTAGAATTTCCTCCATTTTTAAATTGAGCCTAAATTTAAGGACTCTGTGGTTAAATGAACCTGCATACTGAGATCCAATCTTCCTTGCTACTTGGGCTCTGTATGCAGTATACACAATCTTCCTGAGTTTTCATTTCCTTGACTGTAAAATGGGTAAAATATTAACCTAACTTGAAAGGTGAGTGTGAGAGTCGTTGAAATGAGCTATATAAAACACATGGATTTGTTTTCTTCCCATCAAATGTTGTATTACATTGTTTGAATTTATTCCCTTAAATGTGTCCAAAATCATCACAAAGTTCATACATCTATGGGAAAGACTGTAATAGTTTTTGAGAGCTGCTTCTGTTCATGGATTTCATGAATACTATACTTTGGATAGATGAACTTTAAGTATTTAATGCAGACTGATTAGGAGGTCAATAGTGTTTTAGACACCTTGTGATACCTTAGATTGTAATCTTGTTCAGATTGTAGCAGTTAAGTGATCTTGTTGTGTTCTTTGAAGGACTTTGAGTTTTCCAAATTGAAGGTCGCTTTAGATGTCAACCAATCATTTTGTCCTTCTAACTTTTGGTATTCACGTCTGAAAATCCTGCAAGTTTTAACAGCTTGTATGTCAGCTCCTATAGAGAAAGTTGGACTCTGTGAGGTTGAACTTAGTCCTCCAAGAAATCTGCTGTCATTTATTTTAAAAAATCAATAAAATAAAAAACAGAGATCCTAAATTTCTTGACATTTTAAAAAACAAAAAACGGTCCAATTACTGTTATTGGACTGTTATTGGAATTATAAAACATTATCCATTAACAAATGGAATACCATCTATAATAATTAATTCTTTTTTTAATTTACTTTATTTTTTTTATTTTTATATGGTGCTGAGGATTGAACCCAGTGCCTCACATGTGCTAGGCGAGTGCTCTACTGCTGAGCCAGAACCCCAGCCCCAAGATTAATTCTTACTCTCCCGCTTCAGAGCATTTTTGATGCCTTAAAGATAGGAGAACTATCAGAAAGTCTGTTGGATTGTTATACTATAAATATCTCTTTGATAAAAGAAGTGTAAGTTAAGAATATTTCAGGTGTCCAGCTGTTTGAGTGGAAAATGTGTTAAAGATCTTACATGTAAAAAATAGGAGGATATATTATATTCATGTTAATAATTTATGAGAACTAATTCTGTGCAGTCTTTTAAAAATTGAAAATGTGTTCTTATATATTAAGATGAGGATTTTACTAGTAGCATTGAAAAATATTTCTAACAAGGATTGATATAGTATATGTACATTTGCTTATTTAAAACTATCAGAATCCAGAAAATCATTGTAGTTTTATAGGTTGTGATTTGTTTGGGTGGCTTATTGTTTAGGCTATTTTGCTGAATTATTTATTTGCTGATTTATTTATGTATTTCATTATTTATTTGATTATTTAGTAAATTATTTATCTGATGAATTATTAATATATCTTCATGACATGCTTTAAATTATTTATAACTTAATTTTGAGTTTATTGCTTTTAGACGCTGCATTGTTACTGACTAGTTTTTTTGTGTGTGTGTGGTTCTTGAAAAGTATTGGCTCTAAGGCAAAAGTGTATTCATTGCAATGCTCATGGAGTTTTTGTTTCCTTTCCTTTTTTTTTAAGTGTATGGTAGTGATATATAGTAGGTGATTAAAATGTCAGTGTATTGTGTGCATGGTCATTGTATATTCAGGGATTTATAATATAGCTTGTCATCTGTAAGCCTAGATTGAACTTGTAAACCTCAGTCCACATTATCCTTTGTATCTCAAAAAGGGCAGGTCTGTATTTCTCATTTGCTTTAGGATAAATAATGGAGTCTTTATTTTAGTGGAAAATCTGTTTAGTTTACTAAAGTGTTTTTAGGAAAGTTCAGAGAAATGAAGTCCAACTTAGATTTGGACCCTTGAGGTGTAAATTTAACTGATAGTCTTTGTTGTTTAAATCTCCATTATATGTGTATTTGGAAAGTAGCATGTTTATATAGATTTTTGTGTCAGTCATAATGATATTTCATATCATACTTATTATGGACAGTTTCATATCATTTTAATGAATTAGATTGGACAGAGATCTTTATAAATGTGAGAGATAGTTTCTTTGACTTTAATAATTCTTTTATGTAAAGATTTTTTTAACCAAAGAATGTAATATTTTTTTTTTGACTCTTTCATGATATAGTGCAGTAATTAGGTCTTTCTTGTTGAATGGTTTAATGAATAGGTTAAGGTAGTCATTTGGGTAAAGAGTGCCATGTGTGCACTGTGGTTTTTATTTTGTATTTGCATGCAGCTTTAACACTTCAGAGAGAAACTGCATTGTACATTTCAAGTTAAGATGGTATTGAAATATAGCAAAAAACCTCTATAGACAGGTTTCACTATAGAATTGTAAATTATGCACACATGTATCCAAATTCCTATTTTGAAGTATTGAATATATAAATATTTAATTGGAACATTGCTTTAATATCTTCATATGCTTGCTTTAGATAAAGTGTTTTCCTTTGATTTATATACATGAATTTAGAAATGTGTGTATCATACATATCTGTGACTTTTTGGGAGATGAACAACCAGATATTGTTAAATATGGAATTTTATTTTCAAATGTGCTTGTGTGTGTGTGTATTTGTGTGTGTTAAGAAAAAGCTGCCTTCTCCAGTGGTGAATAAACCATTGTATACATGCATGCACATGTAACATTTTCTCCTGGACTTGTCTTTGAAAAAGAGACATTAATGTAGGCTATTGCAATCATTGTTAACATTATTGAGTTTTTGCTTGTAGACACAGCACTGAGATGAGATCTTTTACTTGGATTTTTGATTTTCTTGGTGAGATAAGTATAATTTTCAGGATAAAAATATAGAGATGTGAAGTAACTTGCTCATTGTCGCATTACTGAGAGTTGGTGGTGGCTCTGGGATAGGACTTGTGCAGTCTGACTCAAGGCCTTTCTTCTAAACTTGTTGTAGTTTGGTATGTGTAGATTTCTTTTTAAATGTCAGAGAATGTCGATACTTCTGATAGATACATTTACTTTGTGTTATATTTAGTCATCTTTCTTAAACAGTAGGTAAGTACTTGAGCTTCTTGATTTTTCTTCCTGTAATCTTATGCTGTTGACCAAAACTTCATATAGAAGGAAAAAAACTTGTGTTTAAGGGAGATCATGTTTGCCTGGTGGAGGACCGACACTTAGGTCTTTAGACTCCTATGCCCAGGACTCTAATAGATCAAAACGGATTTTCTTATAAAAATAATGCTGTTATCAGAGTCAAATAGACACATTATGTTGAAAGAATGAAGTGTTGGCTAATCAGCCTTTATAGAAATGATCCCAAATATGCTATTAATCCTAAAAACAGCATTAAAGCATTTTAACATGTACATTAAAGAACAAGAAAGTAACTAGTTGTAGTTTTAAATAGATCTAGTTATTTAAAAGTTCTGGGGACTCTTGGAAAGTAATAAAAGATGTGAATTTGGTGTGAAGCTAAGAGGAATACATCTTTCGAACACTATTTGCTAATCTGAAGACCCGGAAATCTCCATCCTAGGTCTTTAATAATATACAGAGTGCATTCAAAAACGAGATGAATTGAACAGTTATAGAGTGTGGGTGATGTTGGTATGAACCATAAGGCAGAGTACTGTTTAAATCACCCAAAGATTTTAAGTTAGATTTTTCATAAATACTAATGCTAATCACAAAATCAACAAGATGATTTGGTAATATGAAATATTATAATAGCTAGGTCGACCCTACTGTATCTTATAAATCCACAATTTATATTTAATACATATCACACACATTGATAAACTTGGCAGTTTGAAAGCAAAATAGTGTATTATAATTTGTCATGATAGTAGGTTGTAAACTGGGACCTTCCTGGGCAGATTCAGACCTATGGTTACCCTAGTAATATCTCAACTTTTTAAATTGAGTAATTCCTAATAATTTTGTATAATATGTATTGAACAGGAATCTTAATTCACATGCAGAATCTTTAAGAATTTTTTAAATATTAAGTTCTATTATGGTAAGTGTTTATTTTTTTGTTAGCATTTTGTGGTTATGACTTTTAATAAAGGCCAACTGATATTTCACAGCTTTTGGAAAAATGTTTTCAAGGTGAATTTTAAGGATCCTATGAATGGGAACAGAAAAATAAGTAGACCAAGTTGATAAGCATGCTTCCAGTTAGTAGTATAGGGGCTTACTCTGATTTCTTTGATATTTTATAAATGAAAACTGTATAAGAAGAATACATAATGTGTTGAAAGAATTTATTATGTTCAAAAGGCAACCATGTAGGATGTGCAGGTTTTCAACTAACATTTGAAAAATAACTAATGCTAACTAATCAGTTTTGGAAGGAGACTGACATTGAGAACTGATATGTCATTGACAATGTTTATGAAATGTTATTTTACATATCTAAAACATTTTCTTCATATAAACCATGCTGCTATGTTGAGACAGTATTAAAATAACCCAATTAAACCATAGCATGAATGAAGACTACCCTCCCACTCACATATATACATGCATATACACATTTATTATAGATGCATGGTTTGGTTCGTCTTAAATTGATGTTGTTTATACTGTATGTGAGTAAAACTTTTAGAAGTCTTCTAAAACTTCTTAAAGAGCAAAACGTTTAGAAGAATGCTTGCTTATAATTACTTCCTCTGGTATTATTTTATTACAGCTACTATTTCTCAAACTGCTACTGCTATTTTCATTTAGTTATGCTGTGCTATGGTAAAAAGATCTTGAAGAAGGTCGAATTTGATTATCCTCCCAGAATAGATAGCTTTACTTTATTCTTAGCCATGAATTCCAGCTCATTCTCCTTTTTTTCTCTTACTACTTCATGATATGGAAATAGATACTACAAAAAGTTTGAAATATCTTTATTTTACTCTTGATTGCTAGTTTAGTTGGGTATGGAACTCTAGGTTGCAGATCATTATTTCAGATACTGAAGACTTTGTTTTATAGCGTTCAGTGTTACTATTAGGAAGTCCATGTTGCTTCCTCCCCCTTTGTTTTGTTTTCCACTGTGTATCCCCAGGTTTTAGAATCTTTATGTCAGATTTTATTTTGAACGAGTCTTGAAATGGGTTTTATTTCATTTTTACTGGATCTTCAAAAGACCTTGTCATTCTGAAAGGATGTGTTCTTTGGTTTGGGAATACTGTCTTGAATTATTTCTTCCTGTTCTTCCCCACCCCCATCCCTTTCTTTTTCATTCAGTTCACTTGGCGATTCACCATTGGGGTTGTGGAGGTGGAATATGTGAGATTCATTCATTGCCTGACTTTGGGCAAAAAGTTTGCTTCTCTTTGTCTTTTACAGATTCTGTTATAAGTAACTTTCTTTGACAAGTTTTTCATCTCTTTCCTCCAAATTTGTGATCTCTTTCCTCCTTTATGCCACCTCTATTTGTTTTGTCCATGTGAAAGAAAAATTAATTGTAGAATAGTTTTGAGAGGGAGAAGAAATAAGACCTTGTAGTCATTTTATACACTGTTATTCCATACCTCTTTTCCTGGTTAACCCATCTTGCCGGATGCATCTCTTAAGCTTTCCCTGATTTTTTTTTTAATAATCTTACTACACTTCCACATATTCTAGAGCACTTATAAAACATTAAATTGTAGTTTATTGCTATAAGAACAGAAATTATCTTATTTTTATTAATTCCCACCCCATAGTATTTATTAAATGAATAAAAACAAAATGCAAAAGTGAGGTAGATTAATAGATAGCAATAATATACATTAGTCAGAAGGCTTAAACTTATTTCTTAATTCTATTTTAATTAGTGATTGATAGATAAACTTAACAGATTTGTCTTTTAGTAAAATATTAATATTCTAGGTTAATCAAAAACATGTCTTTATAGGTAAGCCATATTCCATAGTAGTCATGAGAGTTGCAACATAAAGGAGTGCCATGGTTTGAAAGTATCCCACAAAGTTTATGTGTTAGAAATTTAATCCCCAATATAGGGCTGGGGTTGTGGCTCAGTGGTAGAGCACTAACCTAGCATGCATGAGGCACTGGGTTCGATCATCAGCACCACATAAAAATAAAAAATATTGTGTCCACCTGAAACTAAAAAAATATCCTCTTTTACAAAAAAAGTTTAATCAAGTAAGGAAAACTATTAGATGTTTTTATGAATTAAGGAGAGTACAATAAAATTATAGAAAAAGGAAAAGATCTTATCTTTTCATCAACACAGCATTCCAATCATTCCAAATAGTGTTTAAAAAAGTCTGACAAAATGTAATCTTTTCATTTTGTAAAAATTTGTTATGTCTGTAGATATAAGGAAAATATCTGAGATAAGTGCTAGATTTTATTAAAGGGTCTTTGTCCTCTTGAGTTGAAGTTTCACCACTGTGATAACACATCGTCTTTCTTTGAAGGTTTTCCTTTTATCAGGTTTTTTAGTTTTATTGATTTAAAACTTAATGATAGGAAATATAATTGCTTTAAATTCAAACTATTATATGTAAAGAATGGCAGGTAAAAGGTATATCTCAGACTTTATATAGTAAAAGATCTCAAAATTATATATAACATATATGTATTTGGTAAATAGCCACATATTTTGTTTAAATTAAGCATTCATACTTTTTCAAAGTAGTTTTAGTAATGAAATTAGATACTCTATTTTTTGTTCAAACTTATTTATTCTCCTCTACTGTGAGAGCAAGTTCTTCATATAGAGCTTGTTACTTTTTTAAATGTACCAGATTCACACTGGGTATTTATACTCATTTACAAATGGGGTTTATACTCATTTATTTGTCTTTCCTAGAATATTAACCTTATCTTTAGGCATGTTTTAGGGGTAATGTATATACAAATATAGTAAGCATTGAGAACTTGAAGTTACTTAACAGCTTAAAGTGTTTTTTTTTTAATGTTTATTTCTCTTTAGCCATAGTTTTTCAATATCTTTAAGGCCTACTCATTCTTATGTTTTGGTTTGCTTGCTTATTTAAAATGTTCTTAAAATTGTATACAGTTAATTTAGGGGATACTCTAGTTTTGGGGATATTGTGTTTTTCACTTATTGATTCATATACATAATATGTTTTCATTAAATAATTCAAGTTTTGAAAAGTAGAGATTTTATTACCTAAAACGAGTAGTGATTTAAAATTTTATTTATATACTATTTTTTTTTGCTCAGTGTTTTCTTTTTCCTGTGTACTAATCTTTTTGTTCTTTACCCACATATTTTTGTTTAAATTAAGCATTCATACTTTTTCAAGAGTAGTTTCAGTCATGAAATTAGATACTTATTTATTCTCCCCTACTGTGAGAGCAAGTTCTTCATATAGAGCTTGTTACTTTTTTGAATATACCAAATTCACACTTATCTGTCTTCCCCAATTCCTCCATCTTCTTGTTTTGTACCATATTTCCTATTTTAGGTTACACTGAACCCAGTATACATAAAAAATTATGTAAAGCTCTAGAGCAAGAGGGTCTTAGGAAGAAAAGTATAATTATGTTATTGTATAAACTTTTAAAATGTTGTCTAGCAAGCTACAACTGCTTAAACAGATGTGATTGCTTTATTGTTTCAAATTTATGCCAATCAGAGTTGATAGGATTTGATCACACTCTGGTAGATTTATGAGATAAATTATAATATTGCATGACATACTTCAGATAGAAAATATCAATATGAGTTGGATATCATTTCTTGTTTAAGATAACAAGCCCATAATTCTTTAAATCAGATGGCTGCTACTTTTGAGAGAATATTTATCAGTTTTTGTAAAAATTAACAGCATCTTTGATATTTTCTTCATGGTGACAAAAAGTATATAGTAAACTTCTGTTCTCATATGCAGATGTAATTGTTAACCAAAAGCATCTTGTTTCTATGTAGCTATAGATAGTTTAATATTGAAGTTTAATATTTTTCATGCAAAGAAAATAGAAAACAACATACCCACTAAGAAAGCGACAGATTCTTACAAGGATGCTAGAGCCAAGGAATTGGGAATCAGGCTCTGGTTCCTGTTTGTTCTCACAGCAGATTATAGAACTATATTTAAAAGCCTCTGCTGAGAATGATTGTAACTTTGAGGATGTCATATAGTGGAAACTGTACTACTTCAACTTTGAAATACAGGTATGGGGTCTCCTGAGAACTTGATGTGAAATTGTTATCCAATCAAATAACTTGTGAAAAGAAGGTAAGAGTTTTAAGTTTCTTACACTGGCAAATTTAATTTTTAGATTATGGGTACTAGGCAAACGAGTGTTTTTTTTTTTTTTTTTTTTTTTTAAATGCGGTTCCTCGTGTTTCAGGTATGGATATTGGAAACTCTTTTTAGGAGAAAATAGTTTAAATTGTAACAGATTTTTAAAAAATTAGAAAGTATAGAGGATACAAAGAATAGGTAACATTGTATTTACCATGTAAGATTACTATGTTAACAAACACTATATATTTTTTAAAAATATTTTGAAAGTCTTTCCCTTTTCAGAGATGATCACTATCCTGAAATATGCTTATATTCTTTTGTTTTTATATTATCATTACATTCTTATATCCATTAATCTTAGTTCATCTAATGTTTTATTAGTCTTTATGCAGTTCTTTTCCCCCTTTTAACTAAACATTATTCCTGACTTTGTAAATTTGCTACTGTTTGTACATCTGGTTTATTCCTTTTCACAGTTCTATAATATTTCATAATCTGACAACCTAAATACTATAATTTATCTGTTCCTCTTTTGACAAACACTGAATGACCAGGATACGTTACACAGACTTCTTCCATAGATGTTTATGGGGCTCTGTAGGCCTAGTGTTTTGAACACATAGGACCAGGTGCCATCAACTCTCAATTGAGCACTGTATCAAAGTCCTGGCAAAAGTCGGCACCCTCAGGCAGTTTGGTTCCAGTAGATCGCTCTTTTCTTGTTGAACTTCTTCTGTCTTGAAAGCCATTCTACTGTTACCATTTGTAGTAGAAAAAAAAAGCCTGCAGACAACATTGTCAGGCTGCTCTTTTTTTGTTTTAGAGGCTTCTGTTCTTCTCACCTCATTTAAAAACAAATAAATAAAATAAAAAAGTAAAATCTCCATTTAAAAGGATTTTTGAAACAGATGCATTCAAAAAATGTTATCTAAGTTTCCATTTTTGCTTTATTTTAACCTGTGTTAGACTAGAACCTATGCTTTTTGATTTATTTTTCCATAGCAACACATGAACTGGATGTTTATATAAATAAAACATAGTTTAGTTTTGCTTACTATGACCAATGATTTGTGCCAAGATAGTTATGTAATGCTGATATAATAATAAAACATTGATTGTTGAAAATGATATTTTACGAATAGTTTGAAATTTAAAAGATTATTTGAAGATACTATAATCTCAATTACATTTCTTAGGTTTGAATTTCTATATATTTTTTTTTAGTTCAACTCACTTTAGTGCATTTTGTATTTTGGAAAAAATCATGTACTTGGTAGAAGTCGTGTGTATCTAAAACTATACTTAAACACACACTTATAGTATCTCACATTCATACACATACACACACACTCTCCTGTCTGTCTCTTTCTTAAGATTTGGGTTTTGGTGTGCTCTCGAAAGAGAAATTGTCCATTTATGAAATTCTTTGTGTCTAGCAGCTTGAAGTTTCCTCCTAGAATGCCACATGTTAGACTATTATTGTTATTAATCATTTTATTGAAAGTACTTCTTGAAATAAAAGATTAAATGAATTTGTAGGTCTGGACCATTTCTTGCATAAGTGTAATTTCAGAAAGCTGAAAAATGTTTACACTGTGTAATAAACAGATGCTGCTCTAACAATGCAATACATTATGTGCCAAAAATGATTTCAGTTTTAATCATAGATGCTGATTTAATGAGACAAGACTAGCTCACATCAAAATGGATTTAGGGTGTGATTTTTGCTTTCTGTTTTTTCTCTACATAATTAATATACATACCTTTTAACAGTATCATATTTGGGGGAGTATATCTGGTTTTCATACCTATTTTCTTTTTAGAATTCACAGGAGTTTAGTAATTGTGTCATAAACCCATTTAATATAGTCATTAAAATATTTCAAAGAAGATGAGCCTTGTCTTGTATCAAGTCTGCTTTGCATGAAGAAAGCTCCTATACATTCAGGTTTTAAAGTTTCTACCTTTTTTGACAGGCATCAAGAAATATGTTCTGTAATTTGTAGGATAGTTTTATGAGCTATATTCATTCAATGAATGTGGCTTCCGTGAGACAGTGACACTTGGGGTTTAAAATCTCCCTTTTTTTAAAAATATTTATTTTTTAGTTTTAGGTGGACACAACATCTTTATTTTTATGTGGTGCTGAGAATCGAACCCAGTGCTTCATGCATGCTAGACGAGTGCGCTACCACTTGAGCCACATCCCCAGCCCTAAAGTCTCTTTTGTATACTGTGTTTAGGTTGCCCCTTTGGTTTGGTCTGCATGGAGGCACTAGAACCTTTACTTACCTATGAAAGAAATCTAGCTAGGCTCTATATTTCTTTCATTTTCACTTAATTTATTACACAAGCATCTTCAAACTCGACTATAGTTACTGACTTTGAACCCTTAACTTCTTCATCTGAATTGTATATCTTGATTGACAAATTTGCTTTTACATATGATCAGATAATTCTGTATTTGGAAAAATATTCCTACTGTGGGTTTTATTCCACTGAATAAAGTTTGGAAGTTTTCTGGACTTTGGAATATTCACCTAAGAAATATATTGAGGATAGAACTCAAATCTAAACACAAAATTTGTTGGTTTTATATACATTTTATATATATAACTTAGAAGTGATTTTTATACAATTGTTTTTTTTTTTGGTGGTTTTGTTTTTAAATTGTGCATCTTCCTCTACACTGCAACTTAGTACATGAGGACAGCTGTGAAATTTTACAATTCTGGATTATGTTGGTGCTCAAAAAGTATTAACTTTTGGAAGATTTTGGATTTAGGATTTTAGAATTAGGGATGCTGATCTTCCACATGTGTATGTATTCTTGAATTCTTTTTGTGGGTTATTCAATGGCAAGTCAGTTTTAAAAAATGTTATATGCAATTCACTGAAGTTGCTTTTATTTTTCACCAATGGTGTTAGTAGAGTTTAAGAAACATTGGCCTAGTGGATCTTTAAATGACCACTTCAGATGCCTTCTGGGGCTAACCTGATAATGATGTAAATACCTTACTACTTTAGCTAATCAGAAAGTCTGGGTTCCATCTAAAGGCATTCAAAATGAAACAAAACACTGTATTAGGCCAACAAACACTTTCAGGTGAAATTCAGTGTTCTAACTGGGCCCAAGTCTTAGTCCAGAGACAGAAACAAACCCAAAGATGTATATTATTCCAAAGACTTGAAAATATATAAAGCATAAGCTCATTACTATGTCAAATTGCTATAAAATGTTTTAAGCAGAAAGTGCATGTCAGGCAGTGGAACTTTGAGGAATGTGGTTTTTAGATGTAGATCTTTTAGAACTTTCCATGTTCCCTCCTGCTCTTAAATCCTTTGGCTTTGCAACAATTTATAGCCATGAAAATTAGGAGATAAAATAGCCTTATCCAGTTTTTCTGTTTTGATAAGAAATGCCTGTGATAGGATCTAAGAGAAATGTGAAAGATTATTCTAGGTATCTGGGTTACTCTGTAGATAGATTAAAGGGAAAGTGAACTTTGTCCTTGATATGTCAAGGTAAGGTGATGATGCAGTATCCCAGCATCTGTTTCTTAGCAGATATGCTGATGAAAAGTCACATAGGAAAAGTTCAGTGTCATTGAAAAAATGCAATAGCATTTGGATACCTACTAAATTTTCTGCATCTGAGTATGCATACACAAAATTATGATCTTATTTTCTGGTTTTAGGGGCAAGACTATATGTACCTTCAAGAGAGATCATGATATACAGCTATTAAGTCTTACTTTAGTGACTTGGGTAATTGTAATAGAACCATGGAGCCATTAGGCTCCAGATGGAACTTTAATCTGGCTTCTGATTGAGCAGAGGAGTGTCTTTGCAGAGTCTCTGAGCATCTGTTAACGAAATATATAGGACATTATTCAAGATTTGTACAAATTAACTCACCCTTGGGTTATAATTCAATTTTTCTTTATTGAGAAATGTACTGTAAACAGTTTTGTGCAATTAAATAAAAGTAACCTAAACTCATTATCTGTTAACTGGTCACATATATTTTTGTGATTTAACTCAATGGATTAATGAATTTATGTACACTTTTAAAGATTGTAATTTATATATAAAATACGAAGTGTTGTTTCCTAATTTGAAGTAACTTTCATGACGTTATCTATTTTAGAGAAACCATTTAAAAATAATTATGGTGGATCCATCTCTGAATGACAGAAACCCCCAAATAATTTACCTTATTCCAGAAGGAAGTTTGTTTTTCTCTCATATTGCAAATTTTGTAAGTAGAGGAGACTCTAGGGCTTGATCTTTAAGCACGGTATGAACCAAATACTAACTTGGTTTATCTGTGTTTCCTATTTATCCTCAGGCTAGTTTTCTTCTTGTTTTAGTGTGGTTATAATCTGAAGTTGGAACAACAAACATCCATTAGTTTCAGCACAGAAATAGAAGTTTCATAATCACATACTAAAAGTTGTTTTCATTTTACCTGTTTAGACTCCATGGTCACCTTTAGACCAGTAATAATCACTGTATGCTGTTTGGTTTAAATACGTCTGGGTTTCTGAACCAGCCCTGGAGCTAGGATATGATCTGGGGAAGTCAGTGTCTTCTGAATCACTGGGGAGGTAGGTAAGAATGGATGTTGCATCTACAATTACTGGAATCTCTACTGTAAACATTGAAAACTTTCTAATCCATTCTACGATTTGAGGTTTTAGGTTCTTTCTCTTCAAATTTATTAATATTGCTTTTATTAATTATTCTCCTATTTATAGGAAACAGAAATTAAAATTGTATACTGGACAGTAATATTAGATACTTTGTAGTTCCTTTTGTTAGGTAGGAGATATAGGGTGTGGGGAAGGGATAAAAAGGGCAGACCACCACTTAGGGCCCTCAGTCACAACTCAAACTTCACTTGTCTGTCACTCTACCTGTGAATGAAAACTGGACATCTTTCTGTTAAAGGGAGGAAGCTAGAAGACCACAAGGAAGGCCCTGAAGGGAAAGTCCCTGATCTTGGGCATGTGCTGACCTAAAGTTAACTTGTTACTAGTTAACATTGAGATTTACTCCCTCAGTGCATTTTCTGAGATGGGGCAGGGGACTGTAGAGAAGAAATTGTCAGATTCAGCTGTCAATCACGGTGACAGACTCAGATCTATCCAGGGGAAAAGGGGAAGAACGAGCACATCCCAATAAAACCAAGCTCCGCTATGTAGACAGGGCCTTGAGCTTCTTCACAGCTCTGCCACTCTGCTTTCCCAGAGTGAACTTCATTTTCAGTAAACCTTTGCTTTGCTTGCCAACCTCTTCCTTCACTCAGATCCTTTTGGTGGGATGCCAAAAACCTGGACCTGAGACCCCCTAGGAACCCATGCTAATACTTTGGCTTTTTTTATTATGTAGATCCTGGAAAAAATATAAACATTACCTGGTAGATGTGAAGTATAAGGTGATTGTATTGTTAAATAAATGTTAGTGACATTTTCTGAAAAAAACGGTCATATATCACCACTACATTTTATTCCTTTCTCAGAAGAAAGCAAACAGTTCTGTGAACCTACAGTCCTCAGCAGGCTTCCTTTTCATGTATAGCTAAGCCTCTTTTTATTTTTTCTTATAAATTGAAGTATAATTTACGTGCAGCAGAATGATTTATTTTTAATTTTTTAATTTTCTTTTTGTTTTAGTTGTAGATGGACACAATACCTTTATCTTTGTCGTGCTGAGGATCGAACCCAGTGCCTCACACATGCGAGACGAGTTTTCTACCAAGCCACAAACCCAGCCCTTAGTTAAGTTTTAATGACTGAGAATAAGGGTTGGAAATTAGTTATAAATCCATAGCAGAAAGTTCTTATCCTGAATCTAAGTTAGCAAATATTGAAAAAATAGCCTGTAAGAGAAAAAAAAAATTTTCAAGGAGTACTAGAGCAAATGTAAATTTTTGGGTATGTCTATCCCTGATAGTTTTTATATGTAGGTTTTCTTGGAAAGTTGCAAGGTTGTTTTTCTGCCAGTTTATCCCCTGTTCTTAAATTTCCGTTGCTCCTTCATATGTCAGATATACAGTATTGCAAATATTGGTAATTTGGAATTTGTGATAAATTGATGGAAGGTAGTTTTAAATCATCATTAAACATCTTGATAAATAGCCAGATAAACAATAATTCTGATTACCTTTGTAAGGGTTAAGAAAACAAGGCATTCCTAGATGCTTTCTTTTCCCTTCTCCCTATATCTAACAGGTCTTATTGATTCTCTATGATCCCTGTCTCTAGAATCAGTTCTGCATATTTTGGTTTGGACTTCACTTACGTTATATTGACTCCCTATCTCTGTACCAAGATATTCATATGATACACATTATTCTATACCTTGGCCTTTCCTCTTTGAATGTTTTTTTCACTTTCCAATCTATTTGAACCCATAGATTCACTCATTCTGTTTTTAGAGCTTTGTAGTATTCCAAAGTAGGAATGCGTAGTGTATAATTAAAATCTTTTCAATGTTGTTCTTGTTAAAGGGTCCCAACCCCTCCTCTATAATAGCTGTTCTTGGTCATGGAATGGAATATATACTTCCCAAGGATAAGTGAGTCTGAGCCTGAATCTTGCATGAGCCTTTGGAAATCCTGTTCCCCAAGTTTTGATATACCTTCCTGGTTGAGGGTTTCTTTGTGGCAGGAACTTAAGTGCTTCAGATATCAAAGTAGACAAAGATTATAAACTCTCTAATGGTCTGACTTCTTTTCTTCCAGTGGTTTAATAATTTTCAGCAGCTTGCTTTTTCTTGCCTGGGAATCGTGTTTTTCTTGTGCTTTCACTTTTCTTCATTGACATGTTACATTTTTTTTTAGTACCTTTCTCCTTTTTTTTTTTTTATTCATTGTGAAGCTTTATTTCATGAGATTTTTCCTGTTCTGGACTGCTAGGCTGTTTACTAAGAGTGCTTGTAATTTCTTCTGAACTTAACTCCCTTGTACTAGATTTTTGAGTTGTTTGAGGATGCAGTGGCATTATGATTTTTTTTTTAGCATATAGACAGTGTACTTAGAACTACACATAGTAGGAAATCAAATATCCAACTAAATGGACTTTAGTGGAATAACTGTAGATATCTAATAATGTTTTTGTTTGTAAAAAGTAATTGAAATTTTTATTAATAAATTGGAGTTTCAAAATGGCTTTATAGGAATTAATATTTTGAGAGTTTAAAATCTACCCAGAAGAACAGATGCAGAGAGTTGCAAAGTTTCTAAAGAGATGGAATCACTGGTGGGCTTGCAAATATAGGCCATTTACCTGACTGTATCAATGAAGCTAAAGAAAGATTATGCCCATTGAGGGCAGGGAGTAGTCTGCCATCTTTGCTAAAGGAGAGGTCCAGATCTTGAAGTTGGTACTACTCAATTCAGACTTTACTAGAAGATTTTTAATATTATGTTTTTAGTCTCTCTATATAGACATATTTAGGGAGTTGAAGGTGGATAGTCCAGATTTTCTTTGCAGATGGAATAGTGATCAAGAGGTAGATTTGAGCTGGGCATGGTGGTGTATGCTTATAATCCCAGCAGCTTCAGAGGCTGAGGCAGGAGGATCTAGAGTTCAAAGCCAGCAACTTAGTGAGACCCTAAGCAATTCACTGAGAGCCTGTCTCTAAACAAAATATAGGAAGGGCTTGGGGATGTGACTCAGTGGCTAGTGATTAAGCATAACTGGGTTCAATCCCCAAAAGAAAAAGGTAGATTTGAGAAGACATGATTCAAATTCTGGCCATGTTACTTGCTTGTTGTGTGTCCTTCTTTGGCAAGCTTCTATCAGAATATAATTTTTGATCAGTGTGACTGAAGGTCAGACCTGGAGTCATTACATCCTTGGGGTAATGACTACCTTCCCATGAAGAGCCGGCCATCCTGTCTCCCCTTAAGCCTATACCTCATTTCATCAGCATTGTGGGCCCATGTGATCAAACTATTCCCCCTATTTGAACATGTATTTCTATATGTATATATGTGTATGTTTGGTAACTAAATATTCAGTTCAATGACTTATGTTGGAAAAAATATCTGAAAACATATGAAATGCATTTAGAACACTACTAGCCTCCTATTTAAAAAGAAAAAGTAGTATTTGATATATCCTAGAACGTGCTTCTTAAGAATAGGGTCTGGGTCATCTTTATTTTTGTTTTACTGAGTTGTGTTTGAGGGGAACATCTGAGTTTATTTTAGGTTTAAAAGATTGTGTGCAGCAGGAAGATTATTGTGGGCTCTGATAGGATTCTGAAAACAGGACTTTGTTTTAAGATTATAGGAAGAACTTTTGGTTTTAAGGCAATTTATCAGAACAAACCTTACCTTTACTTCCCAGCTACTGTTTGTTTCCATATTATTTTGGCTTGTGTTGTTACTTTCTTGCTGTAGCAACTAAAGCAGAAGGCCATTTTCTCCAGAGATTATTAATTGAAATTGTTTGAGGGGCACAAAGAATCTGAAGCAGCCTGTCCTTTTAAGCTAAGTGGTGAAGTTTGCTGATCAGAGCTTGAACTAGTACCTACCTAAAGCCTGTCTCATTGTTGCTGACATGGCATTGAAGAGGCTGGGTTCAAGACAACATGTTTTAGAAGGTGATTGTGACTGCCAGTTTCAGTAAAATAGACCATAGGGGCTGAGAAAATGGCTCCCTTCAAATCTGAATGCTGTTCCATGGGAAGGATGTTGTGTGAATACAGGAATATGCTGTTTGATTTGCTGAATAATAACAGTGTCAGTTTCCTAGAGTTGCTGTTACAAAGTACCACAGACTGGTGGCTTAAACACAGAAATACATTATTTTATAATTCTTGGAGCTAGAAGTCTGAAATCAAAGTGTTAGTGGAATTGATTCTTGGAGAGTGAGAACCTGTGGTCTTAAACCTTGATTATTTAAATGTCTTAGTCTTTTTAATAATTAGTTGATTTAATAAAGATGATGTCTTATCAGTATTCTATTTATATAGTTATTTACAGTATTTGGATGTCAGTTTGTTACATATGATTAATAAAATTGGAAAGTTTACAGAATTCATGTTGGTGGGTTTTGTTTTGAAAATTGATCCTTTTGGTTAGCATATACATTTTTAAGACAATTCAGTAGGATGAAATCTGTTTCATAATATCATGATAGCAGAGTTTTATGTCTAGTGACAATGATTAATTATGTCAATCTCTTTTTAATCTTTGTTTTAATGTATCTAAAAGGTTACAGCTTTAAAATTAAATTTGATTAAACTGGTTTTTCAGTGTTATTTTAGTCTGCTAAGATGTGTTTTCCTCATTTTAATGTTAAATATATTAGTAGCTTAAACTTATAGTTGTAGTAGTAACTTAAAGGAATTCCAAGTGTTTTAATTTTTCCTTTTGACTTTGCATTTTAATTTTGAAGTCTTCTTTTGAAAATTTCAATACTTAAATTCTACTTAACCTCATTTCTAAAATTTAATTACCCCTACATAACTGTTTAAGGCATCTACCACCTCATCACAAAATGAATGTATATATCTTAAGCAGATGCAAATTTTACAAATGAATTATTGCCATTAGAATAACCCCTCTACTTCTTACTCAATTTATTTTAACGTTTTCCTAATATATGTGTTCATGAAACAAATTAAAATTGGTTGCTTAGGCCTCATTTATTCCTCCCTTCTTTTTTTCCTTTTTATTTTGAAATAATTTTAGAGTCATGGAAATAGAACCTTTCACCCAGCTTCCATTGATGTTAACATCATATATAAACATAGTATAATTAAAAAATTGTTATGGAACTATGAGCTAAATTACATATTATTCATATTTCATCAGTTTTCCTACTGCTTCCTTTTTCCTTTTCCAAGATCCATTCTAGGAACTCACATTGCATTTAGTTGTCATTTTAGTCTTTGCCTGTGTGATAGTTCTTCAGTCTTGTTTTTTTATGACTTTGAGACTTTAGAATAATACTGGTTAGTTACATTGTAGAATATTTCTAAACATGGGCTTTTCTGATATTTTCTTATGATCAAATGGGGATTATACATTATTGGGGAAGGATATTACAAAGGACATATCTGTGTATTCACAATATCAGATCAGTGGTCCACGGTGTCTTATTATTGGTCATATGATGACTTTTAAATATATAGTTGTTTTTGATACATTCATAATGTTGTGGAACTCAGCACCTCTCTTTAGTACCAAAATATTTTCATCAACCAAAAGAAAACTTGTAAGTGTTAATCACTGACCTCCCCATACTGGACCCAATCTGTGTTTTTACTGTATGGTTTTGTTTATTTTGGATATTTCAAGTAAGTGTAATCATACAATAAGTGACCTTTGAGTCTGGCTTCTTTCATGTTGAAATGCTTTTAAGGTTCACAGTTCAGCATATACCAGCACTTCTTTTCTTTTCTTTTTATATATACATTTTTTTAGTTGTAGTTGATCACAATACCTTTATTTTATTTATTTATTTTTATGTGGTGATAAGGATCAAACCACAGTGCGCTTCGTATGTGCTAGGTGAGTGCTCTACCACTGAGACACAACCCCAGCCCAGCACTTCATTTCTTTTTATGACTGAATAACAGGTCATTGGGTGTATACACTAAGTTTTCCATTTATCCCTCTTGGATATCTGAGCTCTTTCTCTTTTGAATGGTGCTATTAGGAACATGTATATTTATTTATTAAATTGTGAGGTTCATATGGTAATTCTAATAAACTTTTGGGTTGATATTTAATTCTTCTGGTTTTCATTTTCATTTGAGTAAAGAGACTAATTTTGTTACAGAATGATTAGGGTACCACAAAACTCAGAGTAAAAAATATTCTTTGTAGATTTCAAATGTCAAAGTAAGCTATGTTTTAAAAGCTGAAAATATTTGTCATTTTGATGGAGCTGTTTTTTTCTGGACTTAAGTGTTGACAGACTGTACCTCCTTTTCCATTTATAATGATAACAAGATACAATGCTAGAGTGCACCAATTTGTTGTCTTTTGCTCTATCAGTTGATGTTGTATTGCTTTGTCCTTATTTTGGACAGTTTATCTCTTAACATACAGGAAACTTACCAGTATAAGGAAAAATCTAAAATAAATACTGAATTATACTTGAAGAAAGTTTTTTATAATTTTAAATATTTTTTTAAATTTAATATTTGAGATTCTTGATAGTTTTGAACCTTTCTCTATAATGATTTATTTCCACATGATAAGCTGATGTATTGATTTTTAAAAATGCTCTATACTTCTCCATGTAGCAGGTAGAGAAAGGAGAGGAAATAATTTTGTGAGAAACTTGTGATAATTATATGGCAAATGAGAATAGAAAGTCCTCTATTATGAAAAATAAGGACTATAAAGGGTATTTTTAAATCTGGTTTTTCTTGTGAGACTAGGAAGTTTTGTTCGTGGTCTTGTCTGTTCAGCAAATAGAAATTTGTGTTGGTTCTTAAACAGATTAAAATCAAGTCTCATGTTATCTTATTACAAAAAAATTAGTTTCTAATATGCTGAAAATTTGTTGCCCTAGGAAATCTCCTTTCCCCCATGAGTAAGAAGATCTTTGCAGGCCTGCTGTCCCTCTCATGGTTTTCATTCTCATTTTGGGGTTTTCATACAGAGTTTTTGGGATCTTGACCCTCTGGTTTGTTAAGAGTTTCAACTCTTGCATTTTTTTGATACTGGGGATTGAACTAGGGCACTCGGCTACCGAGCTACATCCCCAGACCTATTTTGTATTTTATTTAGAGACAGAGCCTTACTGAGTTGCTTGGCACCTCAGTTTTGCTGAGGCTGGCTTTGAACTTGTGATCCTTCTGCCTCAGCCTCCTGAGCCCCTGGGATTATAGACACTTGCCACCATGCTCAACTCTTGCATTTTTACCTGCTTGGGCTGTAAGTTCTGAAACAAAGCTTTTGGACTTTTTGTGACCTAACAGTAGATATTTGGTATTGACACTGATCCTGTACCCCAATGAACTCTACTGGAATGGGGAGGAAAAATTTGGAATTCTTTGACAAGGAGTAAATGGACACAGTATTGGATAACAATTTGAAGCTGAAGAACTTTATTTCTGCTAATAATCTGAAGAATTGAGCGTTACTGTGAGGACCTAGTCTAATACAGTTTTGATAATGTGACTTATATTAGATACTTCTGAAGAATAAATGGTAGTCTGTCTTAGACTAGTATCATTGCATTTCTAGTATGGAGACTTGGAAATCTCATTAACTTCTTGGAGTTCAGTGGTGTTTTTTTTTTTCCTGTCTTTCTCACTGCTAAGTTCTTCTGGTAGTTAGTTATCTAATAGTTATCAGTGTCATTGTTTCAGACAGTTGCTGAGATTTTGGTAGCCAGGCTTACTGACAGTTGAATATTGGACCTTGTATGCAAGATTTAGAATACATGTATATTCTTGAAAGCTTATTGATTGTAAAGCCATATATGTGTTATAAAAATTCTGTTTTTGGAAACTTGTTTTTCTTACTTTCCTTAAAGGTGGAAGTGTGACTCTTCCTGAGTGTTTAATTTTTAAATAAAAATATTATATTTTAAAGATACTGTTTAAGAACTCCTTTTTTTTAAAAAAAAATATCTTTTTAGATGCTGATGGACCTTTTATTTACTTATTTATATATGGTGCTGAGAATTGAACCCAGTGCTTCACGCATGCAAGGCAAGTGCTCAACCACTAAGCTACAACCCCCGCCCTCAGTGTGAATTTCTAAAAAGGAATAATGTTCCTTCAACAGCTTTAAATCAGGTGTAGGGAAGGTAGTTTTATAAATTCAAAGCCACTGTGTGAAAGGCCTGCATTGGAGGGTTGGTACTAAATTAAAAGGGGATGTATTTTGTGTGTGTTTAAGGAAATATGTTTGGCTTATAGAATTTTCTCTTTTACTTTTGGATTTTTTTCAAAATCATTGCTTTTTTATATTATTATTTATGGAACTAAGTAAAAAAGATATTTTGTTCATAAGCATATGTACATATATTCATCATCATTACTAGAATCCAGCTACTTTTCATCACCTCTTCTCCATTCCAAGCCACCATTGTTTCTCACCTGGGCTTTGTAGCATCATCTTAGCTGAGTTCCATTTGTACTAGCTTCCTTTCCCCACAGGTTTATTCTGTATAAAATATTAATTTTTTAATGACACTGGTGTCCCATTTTTCATTTATTATTTCCTAAAAGCTTTCTTTGGGCATAAAGACATTCTATTGGACTCCTCTAAAACATCAGCTGCACTCACTCTCCTCATACTTGCTGCTGGCACAGCACCTTACTGGTAGTCTTCTTGCACTTCTGGTCTCTTCCACCTCAGGGTCTTTGCACTTGTTCTTTCCTTTATGTGGAAACCCTTCCCTCAGATATTGAAAGGGCTTTCCCCCTCAATATCTTTAGGTCTCTCTCTCTCTTTTTAAATACCTTTATTTTGTTTTGTTTTTATGTGGTGCTGAGGATCAAACCCATGGCCTCACGTGTGCTGGACAAGTGCTCTACTGATGAATTACAACCCCAGCCTTTTAGTTCTCTTTTTAAATGCCCCTTGTCAGAGAGGTTTTTTTTGAGCATTTAATAATAATAATAAAAAATTATAACCTTGCTCCTTTTCCCACCCACATCCTCTTTTTCCCCCTTATATTGCTTTACTTTTCACTAAGTACTTAATCTGAGTTAGTATATATTTCTGTTTATCATCTGTTTACTTCTTTAAAATGTTTCATGAGGAACTTTGTTTTGTATAGTTGAACTCCTGAAATGTCTTGGCACATGATAATCACATACTGTTTGTTTTTTAATGAATAAATGGCTAAGGGGAAGAGAATTCTAGGAAGATGTGAAAAGTGTTGGTGTATTTGAGGTGGGGGTGGTTGTGGTCTTTCTCTCATGATAGTCTTAGAGGTCATGACACATAGTTAGATCAGCCATGATAAAAAAATTAGGATTTTTGTCCTAAGGGACCATGGATAGTACTAATTGTTTGAATCACTGAAAGGATGATTAACATTTTAGGAAGAGAGGAGCAATACAGTAGACACATTGACTTGTCCAGGGATAATGTGGTGATTACTTGAATTAGACCAGTGGTAGATAGAAAGATGCATGGATTAAAGAGATACACAACATTTAGGAAGCAGGCATGTCTAATTGAATGTGGAATAAGAATGCTGCAGAAGAAATTGCCACAGCCAAATGGGTGGGTGGATGGGATGATATTCAGAGATAAAGAGCAGGTTAGTTGGTTAGTTGGTATGGAAAATTGAGTCCAAAATGACTTTGAGGTATTGTTTTCTTTTTAGCGATATACTATGATTGGAATATATTTCCCAGAGTGCATGTGTTGGGAAAATTAATCCCCAATGTAACAGTGTTGAGAAATGAGATGAGAGGTGATTGGGTCATGAGAGCTCTGCTTTTAAAATGGATTAATACTGTTGTTGGAAAAATGGGTTAGTTACTATGGGAGTGGGTTCTGATAAGGGTGAATTTGACCCTCTCCCATCCTCTCTACATTTCATATACAGACATGTTTTCTCTTACCCATGTTTTGACACAGCAAGAAGGTGCTCAGCAGATGCTGGAACCATGTTCTTAGACTTCTCAACCTCCAGAACTGAAATAAATAAATTTCATTTGTTGGTAAATTTCAAATAAATTTTATTTGTTGGTAAATGACCCAATCTTTGTTATTCTGATGTAGCAATACAAAACAGTGTTGTTACAGCTATAACCAAGTAGTATATGCTGAACAGCTTAAAACAAGAGAAATTTATCCTATTAGTTTTAGATGGTAGAACCCCAAACTGGCATGTTGCTGAAGGCTCTACAGGAGAAGTCTAGCTTCTGTTTGCAGAACCCAGCTTGTGTTTGCTGGTAAACCTCGGTGTTCCTTGGTTTGTTAGTTACATGGTCTCCTTTTCCCTGTGTGTCTTCACATATTTTTCCTCTGAGTGTCTGTCCAGATTTCCTTTTTATGTTGGTTTTATGTCTTCGTGTTTAACTAAATCACATACTTTTCATTTGATTACCTCTGTAAAGACCATTTCAAAATAAAGTTATATTCTATGATCCTGGAATTTAGGGCTTCATCATATCTTTCATCCATGAATGACAAAAGTTTAAGGAAGAAGTAACAGGATTTGATGGTTTGAATTAATACAGAATTGGAGGTCAGGAGGTAGAAAAAACAAAGGTAAGTCTTGAGTTTCCAAACAGAACTAGGAAAATGCTGGCACGATTGGAAGGAACAGGAATGTAGAAGGGAAGGGGAAAGACAGTTTTGAGATAAGGTAAAGGTATAGAGGAGTAAGTTTTGTTGTAAGGATGCTGAATTTGGAATTATATATTACAGTTAAATGATTCATATTCTAGTTGGAATTCATGAAAGAGGTATTTTATGTGAGAATCTTTGGGTTCTCTGAGACAGTGAAAAGCTAAGTCTAGAAAAGAAACTAAAGAGAAGAATATGTTGTTGAAATGTATGTCTTCATCCATTATGGAGGAAAAATATTTTGTGAGAAGATCTGCCCCTTTACTCTGTCAGTTCAGTTCTAGTGATGTCTGGATAGTGGATTTAGTTGCCGAAGTAGCCGTTGCATGAACAGAAGTAGAGTTACCAGTTCCTGACAGCTGCCAGTCAGCCTCTGGTCATCTTGCTAAATTTTCAAATATAATTATACAGTAGACTTTAACAAATTCTGTGTTCCCATCTATAATTATAACTGCTTTTCTTGCCTGTAGCCTGTTCTTTGTCTTACTACTCTTTCCTATCTCCCCCTGCTGGTTAGAATTATCCTCTTGTCATTTGGGATCTGTGAAATAAGGAAGCTGTTCACTGTGGTTTTCCTTCTTAAGCATAGATTTATCATTGAATACTATTTCCCTTTCTGCTGTACTAGAAAATACATTTCAATAATAAGCAATGTGTTAAAGCATAGTCTATTTTATATTAAAGTAATTTCTGCTTTTAAAGAATATGCAAATATATATTAGGCGCATTATAAACTTTTATGCAACTGTCAGGAAATGACCACCTCAACTTATCCAATGACCTCATGTCTTTAAGACTCTAAAAGAAAATCTTGCTTATGGCCATTCACATTAAATACTTCAATCTTACAATAAAGACAAAGAGTGTCAACCTAATATTATGTGAGAGAAGTGATATTAGATTTACAGGGGTAGAATATTTGCTTTCCTTGTTGTTTTGTTTCCTGAGGAATGCTTACCCCTTAACCTCAAATGTGCTGTGGTATTAGCTGCTTTAAAATAGATTGCTTAAGACTCTTTATTTGGAAAACCTTAAATATGTATTGTAATGCATTACTTACAATAAAAAAATTGGACTACGATTATATATAAAATGAAACATTAGAGCTGCTGACAGATGTCATTAGCAACTTACTCAAACACAGATCCTTCAAAAATGAACTGCTAGACATCTGATTCAGGGACTTAAGTTATGATAGCTCAAGATAAAATACTGTTGTTCAGTACGTGTATTTTTTTGTTGTTGTCAGTGAACCTTAATTTATTTATAGGCAGTGCAGAGAATTGAACCCAGGGTCTTACGCATGTTAGGCAAGCATTCGACCACTGAGCTACAACCCCAGCCCCCACATGTATTTTTTCTTAGGCACTTTTTTTTGAACCTTTAATTAGTTATTTTTATGTGGTTCTGAGGATCAAACCCAGCGCCTCACATATGCTAGGCAAGTGCACTACCACTGAGCCACAACTCCAGCCCCTAGAAACTTTTTGAAAATGTTTGTATTTTGGTATTTGGTATAGTTTAAAAAACATTCTTCTTTATTCCAAGTAAGTTTTAAATGTAGGAAATAGAAAATCACCTTGATGCAAACATGACAGTTAAAATTGTTGCAGGCAAGATTCATCATTGGATGCGAAAAATGGGGTAAAAATTCAGAAAGAAATGGAATATTTACATGGTATATAAATGTTTCCCCAAGCTTTTTAGATATTTATAAAGAGAAAAGCAGTGACTTTAGAAAGCTTATAAACACCAAGAGTGAAGGTTAGTATTACCTGTAATAAAAGACATATTAATATCTGATATAATGTAATAACACTGAAAAGGGCACAGGCATCACCTATGTGATCTTGCCAAAAATGTCAAACCTCAGTTTCATCATGAGAAAATGGATAGACCCCTATTGAGACACATTCTGTGAAGTAACTAATCAGTACTTTTAAAAAGTGCCAAGGTCATTAAAGAAAGTACTTGGCCATGGGTTTGAGCAGACTAAGGAGACATTACAGCAAAAGGTAACGTGGTAAGTTAAAAGGTAAGTTCTTGTAAGTAACTCTTTGGAGAAGTGCCCCTGTACAGTTGGTTGGAATGAGTGGAAGGTTACCTTTTCCTTCCACATTTAAGTGCTTAAGAAATAGTGAGTATTTAAGAATGCCCATGGGTAACTAAAATCACTAAAAATTTTTACTTAATATTTGCAGGTTTTTGTTTCTAAATGAATCATTAATGCTGAGTAGAAGAAAGTATTTTTAATTTTACATGAGGAATGTAGGCTTTATATTAAAAGGTATTGTATAAGACATAAAAATTCATATTGGTTTAAACTTGAAGCAGATTGGAACACTGAGATTTGTCTTAGCCTGCCAGTTATTAACTCTATGATCTTGAGCAACTCATTTGTTTTAATATCTTTTTCTCATCTATAAATTATTGACAGTAAGAATTACTCTTTACTTTATGTGGTCTGTGAGGATAATGTCATAAACTTGACAATATATACTATCTCACATAGTGCTATTGACTAAACTGCTTGTTGCTTCACTTCAAATCTGTTGTGAATAGTTCCTCCTGGAGGTCTGAGGAACACCATGCCTAGAATACAGTGGTCACCTTAAGGTACTTGGCTCTAATTAAATGAAAAAATACCTTTGAAAGAGTGTTGTGAGCCTAAGTACTGGGAAAATAGAAGTTTAAAAGGTTTTTAAGACTTGGTTAACCAAATTGATGTAGTTTGTGGGATTTTCACAAACCCCACATCTGTACATACTCCTTCAGATCTTGGTCAATAATTAGCATTACCTGATTTTTAAAGGAATAAAAAAAGAAATATCATGTAATAGTGTGTGAAGTAACAGATTTGGGGCTTTTTCAAATCATTTCTTTTTATTCTTTTTGTGTAGGGGATAAGCCATTAGTCTATATTTATAATCAGGACTGGCTTCCTGTAAAATTATTTATTTTAACATTTCATTTATAGATTTTGAAATTTACAATTCTAAATACAGCAATAGGAAGGCACTGCATTTTTGCAGGAAACAAAAAGCACAATTAACATAAAGTCAGAGCCAGCCGCAAATAAAATATTCCAGCAAACTGTGTAGGGAGGAAAAGATGCTCTGGGAAGCAGATGCCAAGAAATGTTATATAGGTGGCCTTGCTACATCAGAGAGAAGAGGAGGAGGTGGAGAAAAGTAGGTAGCAACTAATACTGAAAGAGGGAGCACTTCCTAAGTGTCTGGCATTCTCCTGAGCACTTTTTGCAGATATAATTTAATCTTCCCAAGTACATTTTAAGTTGGCACTCCTTTAACAGATTAAGTAGCTGAGGCTCAGGAGGTCAAATTTTCCTAAAACCCTGAAGCCAAGATCAAACACAGGATTTTGACTCTAGAACACATATTCTTAACCACTGTGCAAACTGCCTCCATGAAGCCAATAGCCACCATCTACAGGTGCACAGAATGTTGTTTGTGTATTTTTTTGTGAATACTTTTTGGGATTGTCTTGAATCAAGGATATAATTTTGCATTCTTAAAAAGTAATGGGCAGTTGGGTGCAGTGGCACATGCCTGTAGTCCCAGCTGCTTGAGAGGCTGAGGCAACAGGACCGCTAGTTCAAAGTCAACTTCAGGAACTTGGCTAGGCCCTAAGCAACTTGGTGAGACCCTGTCTCTAAATAAAATACAAAATAGGGCTGGGGATGTGGCTAGATGGTCAAGTCCCTCTGAGTTCAATCCCCAGTACCAAAAAACAAACAAAAAAGTAATGGGCTAATTCACTGGACCCCTGAAGTCCTGAATAATAACCTATTCCAGAAAAACTTGGCTTTAAAGCACACTGTCTTC